>NC_092338.1:290212800-290524400 GCF_046630445.1 Rutidosis leptorrhynchoides
ACCTTGCAAGTGTAACTAATGATAATTAAATTGAGGCTTTTTGTTCTAACTCGCTGTGGAATGTTTGTTTTCGTACTTGTGTTCAAAGCATAAAAGTATGATACGTATATGTTTCTCATCCCATAATTTAAAGAGTAAAAGCTGTTGAAAAGGTGGGACTATGATCTCACCGTAGTTGCATGCCAAAGTACTTGAAATTAAATGTTGTGCAAATTAAAGTTGCTTAGCCTTGACCTAAATAATAAGTTGTATCAATTACGGGTTACGACACAATGTCAGGCGAAATATGTTCAATTAGTCCTATGGCTCGTTACAACTCGATTATATATAGCATGTGAATCATGTTGTCAAGTTTCATGCAAGTTATAAGTATAAACGCAAGTTAGAACGATTGCACACGTATTTGGTTAAGTTTGACTAAAAGTCAAACTTGGTCAAAGTCAAAGTCAATGGGGTCAGGTCGGGTATCCGACAATTTTTCTTCAATTAGAAATCATATATGAACATGTTGGCCAAGTTTCATGTTAATCGGAGGTGCGTAGCATAGTTAGAATTAAACGGTAAACGACCAAAGCAAGCAGAAATTTGTAGTTCATTTGGACGGCGTCCAGACTGGCTGTAATGACCCGAAAAATTTCGACTTATTTAAACCAATTCTCTATACGATTTATTAGTTTGACACGTTAAACAAAGTCTGTAAGATTGAGTCTCAAAATTTTAGAACTGTTTCATATATTCAATTACCTTTGACTACTCTCGACGATTCATGAACTATTATATGTATGTATATTTATATTATAATATGTACAAGTAAAAACGACTTTCCTACAGTAAAAACGACTTTGCTACAGTAAAATACTATTTTCTACAGTGAAACCGACTTTGCTACAGTAAAACACTATTTGCTATAGTGAAAACGACTTTGCTACAGTGCTACAGTGAAAACGACTTTGCTACAGTAAAACACTATTTTCTACAGTACGCTATTTGCTACAGTAACACTATTTGATGTCGACGAACTAGAAAATAAAGCAGAAATGAGCTGTCCATCCTAGCCATGCGATCGCATGGCAAAAGCACTGAAAATCCATGCGATCGCATGGGCCTCAAAATCGGGAAAAGTACTATAAATACGCCAGTTTGCTCGACACAAAAAAATCACACAAATATTGTTCTTTCTCTCAATATTTATATTTATATTATAATTATAATTTTAAATTTAAGTTTAATAATAATAAGGTATATACGAGGGTGTTTATAATTCGGGTTTCAAACCGTTTTAAACTAAGGAAATATTGGGTATTGTTCGGGGTATTGTTCTTGAATCCAAGGCCAACCATACAGTCGTCTACCATCATTATGTCTACGCAATTTGCCTACAATATTGAGTCTCAATATTGAACCGTGAGTTTATAGTCTCTCTTTTTAAATACTTTAAATATTTTTGGGCTGAGAATACATGCAATTTATTTTAAACGCAATAAGACACAAGTACATACTAAATTTTACACTGAGTTAAACCGAATATCCCTTAGCTTTGGTAACTAGTAGCTGCCAGTACATAGGATATAGACTAGTGGGCACGAATAATTGTATATGGATCCATAGGGCTTGACATCCCCGTCCGAGCTAGAGCACTAGCCTTTTAACGGACGTATGTTATTTGAGTTTATGACACGTTGGTTTGCGTGTATTAAAATGAATAGGGTAATTATCATTATAGCATTAAGTTTAGTTACCAGGGTGCTCTGTTACGTAGAATCTATTGATAAACTTTTGATGAAATCTTGTGGTCTATCTTTATATATATTTATGACTCGAGCAATTAAACTTATAACTCACCAACATTCGTGTTGGCCTTTTTATCATGTTTTATTCTCAGGTCCTTAGACTACTTCCGCTGTGATGTGCTTGCGTTGTGAAATAAATAATTTGACTGTGATGTCAAACTGTATGATAAAAACTTATGTATTTTGGGGATTTACTTATACCTAAGCACTCACCCACATGTTTATAACTTTCTATCTTTAGAAAGTCACTTATTTTAATGAATGCAATATTTTATCAAAACGTATCATATAGAGGTCAAAACCTCACTGTGGAATCAATGATTAACGTGCCGCGTCAATAGCGATTTTGATGGGTCGTTACAGTTGGTATCCGAGCTTGAGGTTATAGGGAACCAGAATTTACATTAATGTGTTTAACTGGTAATTGTTAGGATGCATTAGTGAGTCTGAACTATGACCATATCTGTTTTTACCAATTTTTGCTTATCATTTTGTCAAAAACATTATATGTGATATATTTATATACTAAAGTAATTGTTGTTTCAATTATGTGATAGATGACTTCTTCTAATCCTATCATTTTGTACGACTCGGAATCAGACACTAAATCTATTCTATCCACAACTGAAAAGGGCGTTCCAATACCTATTAAAGAAGAAATTGTGTTAGCTGGGGAATCTCAACTTCAGGTTAACCCAGAGGAGGTCCCAGCTCCACCCAGCTCTAGTTTTCCGGAGCCACAGTATCGTTGGCATGGACCCATGATCCCTGGAATAAACGAGGATCGTCCATTTCTAAACGAACATGGACATTGGGCCAGATACACCGTCGACGGGCGGGTTGTGCCGATTACGCCTGGCAGATATCGGTTCATGACCACCGATACATATTCTCCTACACATGACTCAGACAGTTCATTAGGTGAGATCAGTGAGGAGGAGGAGGATGAAGTAAAGGATATTACTGAAAAAGAAGTTAACAAAGGAAAGGAATTCAAACTTGCTATAAAGAACCACAAAAATAAAAAGTCCTTAATTATTAAAAAGGAACAGGACCATTCGATCTGTAACCACCCTTATTGTATTAAACCCACTGAGGCAATGGGTACCTCAAAACCCTGACCAAAAATTAAATATACTGCTAGAATGTCTGTCGGACCATGCACACACAAACAATTGGCAGAGAGAACCAAATGGGAAGAAGTTTTTGATAGTTCTGAATAAACGACCTCGCAACCATAAATCTTCCATGCGCTATTCTATTGCTTAAGTATGCTACTCTATCTTGTTATGTAGAATAAGCATATGTAAAATATCGGTGTTGTATGGTATTGTATTATTTTGGTTTATTAATAATAAATGCATGGAATGATTATTTGTATTATTACTACTTATTATTATTATTATTACATAATAACGTAGTAACTCGCTATAATTTTTCATAGTGGAATATTATTAGGATTTTAGTAGTTAATTCCTTGTACTAGCTATTATGTATGAACTTAACGGGTAGGTAATACCCTAGAAATAATTATAAAATGCTAATAAGAAAAAAAGACTTTTATAATAATTGGTTCATATTATTAATATGCTACGATTAACTATTGACAACTCATTTTACCTATAATATTCTATATGATTAAATTATCTCTGTTGTGTTTATTGAAGAAACATGTCTCAAATGTCTGACGCTGTGTTTGAGGAACTAGTCAAGAAACGTGTGAATGAAATAATTAATGCAGCCGAGGCAGCAAAAGTAGCAGCCGAAGCAGTAGCCGTAAACACAAATTCACGAAATGGATGCTCATACTAAACTTTTCAAGGATGCAAACCACAGACGTTTTGTAGTGACCCGAACTTTTCCATGTTTATATATATTAATTGAGATTGATATTTACATGATTAAATGTTTCCAACATGTTAAGCAATCAAACTTGTTAAGACTTGATTAATTGAAATATGTTTCATATAGACAATTGACCACCCAAGTTGACCGGTGATTCACGAACGTTAAAACTTGTAAAAACTATACAATGACATATATATGGTTATATATATAGTTAACATGTTTTTATTATAAGTATGTATCTCATTAGGTATTTTAACAATGAGTTATATACATAAAAATGAGACTATTAATTTAAGAAACTCGAAAACGATATATATAACGATTATCGTTATAACAACGTCTTACTAGGTACATATGAATCATATTAAGATATTGATACACTTGTTCAATTATGTTAAATAATAAGTAAATATATTATTAAGTGTATTAACAATGAAATACATATGTAAAAATAAGACTACTAACTTAATGATTTCGAAACGAGACATATATGTAACGATTATCGTTGTAACGACATTTAACTGTATATACATCATACTAAGATATATTATATATCATAATATCATGATAATATAATAATTTAACATCTCATTTTTTATAATAAACAATGGGTTAACAACATTCAACAAGATCGTTAACCTAAAGGTTTCAAAACAACATTTACATGTAACGACTAACGATGACTTAACGACTCAGTTAAAATGTATATACATGTAGTGTTTTAATATGTATTCATACACTATTGAAAGACTTCAAGACACTTATCAAAATACTTCTACTTAACAAAAATGCTTACAATTACATCCTCGTTCAGTTTCATCAACAATTCTACTCGTATGCACCCGTATTCGTACTCGTACAATACACAGCTTTTAGATGTATGTACTATTGGTATATACACTCCAATGATCAGCTCTTAGCAGCCCATGTGAGTCACCTAACACATGTGGGAACCATCATTTGGCAACTAGCATGAAATATCTCATAAAATTATAAAAATATGAGTAATCATTCATGACTTATTTACATGAAAACAAAATTACATATCCTTTATATCTAATCCATACACCAATGACCAAAAACACCTACAAACACTTTCATTCTTCAATTTTCTTCATCTAATTGATCTCTCTCAAGTTCTATCTTCAAGTTCTAAGTGTTCTTCATATATTTTACAAGTTCTAGTTACATAAAATCAAGAATACTTTCAAGTTTGCTAGCTCACTTCCAATCTTGTAAGGTGATCATCCAACCTCAAGAAATCTTTATTTCTTACAGTAGGTTATCATTCTAATACAAGGTAATAATCATATTCAAACTTTGGTTCAATTTCTATAACTATAACAATCTTATTTCAAGTGATGATCTTACTTGAACTTGTTTTCGTGTCATGATTCTGCTTCAAGAACTTCGAGCCATCCAAGGATCCGTTGAAGCTAGATCCATTTTTCTCTTTACCAGTAGGTTTATCCAAGGAACTTAAGGTAGTAATGATATTCATAACATCATTCGATTCATACATATAAAGCTATCTTATTCGAAGGTTTAAACTTGTAATCACTAGAACATAGTTTAGTTAATTCTAAACTTGTTCGCAAACAAAAGTTAATCCTTCTAACTTGACTTTTAAAATCAACTAAACACATGTTCTATATCTATATGATATGCTAACTTAATGATTTAAAACCTGGAAACATGAAAAACACCGTAAAACCGGATTTACGCCGTCGTAGTAACACTGCGGACTGTTTTGGGTTAGTTAATTAAAAACTATGATAAACTTTGATTTAAAAGTTGTTATTCTGAGAAGATGATTTTTATTATGAACATGAAACTATATCCAAAATTTATGGTTAAACTCAAAGTGGAAGTATGTTTTCTAAAATGGTCATCTAGACGTCGTTCTTTCGACTGAAATGACTACCTTTACAAAAATGACTTGTAACTTATTTTTCCGACTATAAACCTATAATTTTCTATTTATATTCATAAAATAGAGTTCAATATGAAACCATAGCAATTTGATCCACTCAAAACGGATTTAAAATGAAGAAGTTATGGGTAAAACAAGATTGGATAATTTTTCTCATTTTAGCTACGTGAAAATTGGTAACAAATCTATTTCAACCATAACTTAATCAACTTGTATTGTATATTATGTAATCTTGAGATACCATAGACACGTATACAATGTTTCGACCTATCATGTCGACACATCTATATATATTTCGGAACAACCATAGACACTCTATATGTGAATGTTGGAGTTAGCTATACAGGGTTGAGATTGATTCCAAAATATATATAGTTTGAGTTGTGATCAATACTGAGATACGTATACATTGGGTCGTGGATTGATTCAAGATAATATTTATCGATTTATTTCTGTACATCTAACTGTGGACAACTAGTTGTAGGTTACTAACGGGGACAGCTGACTTAATAAACTTAAAACATCAAAATATATTAAAAGTGTTGTAAATATATTTTAAACATACTTTGATATATATGTATATATTATTATAGGTTAGTGAATCAACCAGTGGCCAAGTCTTACTTCCCGACGAAGTAAAAATCTGTGAAAGTGAGTTATAGTCCCACTTTTAAAATCTAATATTTTTGGGATGAGAATACATGCAGGTTTTATAAATGATTTACAAAATAGACACAAGTACGTGAAACTACATTCTATGGTTGAATTATCGAAATCGAATATGCCCCTTTTTATTAAGTCTGGTAATCTAAGAATTAGGGAACAGACACCCTAATTGACGCGAATCCTAAAGATAGATCTATTGGGCCTAACAAACCCCATCCAAATTACCGGATGCTTTAGTACTTCGAAATTTATATCATATCCGAAGGGTGTCCCGGAATGATGGGGATATTCTTATATATATATATGCATCTTGTTAATGTCGGTTACCAGGTGTTCACCATATGAATGATTTTTATCTCTATGTATGGGATGTGTATTGAAATATGAAATCTTGTGGTCTATTATTATGATTTGATATATATAGGTTAAACCTATAACTCACCAACATTTTTGTTGACGTTTTAAGCATGTTTATTCTCAGGTGATTATTAAGAGCTTCCGCTGTCGCATACTTAAATAAGGACGAGATTTGGAGTCCATGCTTGTATGATATTGTGTAAAAACTGCATTCAAGAAACTTATTTTGTTGTAAAATATTTGTATTGTAAACCATTATGTAATGGTCGTGTGTAAACAAGATATTTTAGATTATCATTATTTGATAATCTACGTAAAGCTTTTTAAACCTTTATTGATGAAATAAAGGTTGTGGTTTGTTTTAAAATGAATGCAGTCTTTGAAAAACGTCTCATATAGAGGTCAAAACCTCGCAACGAAATCAATTAATATGGAACGTTTTTAATCAATAAGAACGGGACATTTCACGTTTAGTGGAACTAAGGGACCAGTCGGTCTAACCCGATCGTTTGAAAAGATGGAGTCCGTTTTCAAAATCAGTAATTGTGCGGACGGAGACAAGTCAAAGTATGCTTCATGCACATTGCAAGACGGTGCACTTACTTGGTGGAACAATTATGCTAAAGCAGAAGGAATAGATACGGCATATGATATCTCTTGGGAAGAACTGAAAAAGATGCTAATCGAGGAGTACTGTCCTCGAAAGGAGATCAGAAAAATGGAATCTGAGTTATGTAATCTGAAGGTTTTCGGTGCGAATCTCAATAACTATGAAAAGCATTTCATGGAACTAGCCTTGTTGTGTCCTGAATTGGTGTCAAACGAGAAACGAAAGATAGAAATGTATATTAACGGTTTATCGATCAATATCAAAGGAAATGTTACATCGTCCAAACCGAATACGATGCAGGAAGCTATGACAATGGCACACCAACTCATGGACCAGATCATAGAGAGTTCGATTAAGGCACCAATTACTGAAGTCAAGACAACTGAAGGAAAGAGGAAATGGGAAGACTATAAGGGCAAAAGTACTCACCTGAAGAAACAAGAAACTTTTAAAGGTAAACAAGATGGGGCAACTGCTAGTCCAAACTATAAGGGACCCCATCCATTCTGCAAAAGATGTTACACACATCATGCAGGTTATTGCCAAGTGGCCTGTGATAAGTGCAACAAGAAAGGACATGTGGCGAAAGATTGTTATGCCACCGTTTCTGAAGTAAAGACAAAACCGACCGATGTCAAGAAATGTTTTCGATGCGGGAAGCCTGGTCACTTTATAAATCAATGCCCTGATAAGGAGAAGAACAAAGAACCCGCACGTGGGAGGGCATTTAATGTTAGTGCCAGTGAAGCACGTGAGGATCCTGATCTTGTCACGGGTACGTTTACCGTTAATAATCAACTAGCTTCTATTATGTTTGATACGGGTGCTGATAGAAGTTATATGTGTAAAGACTTTAGTTCTAAACTAAAATGTGCATCATTGCCTCTAGACGATAAATATACTATTGAATTAGCTAATGGTAAAATGATAAAAGCCGATAAAATTTGCCATGGTTGCGAAATAAATCTCGCTGGTGAAACCTTCAAAATCGATTTGATGCCCGTAGAATTAGGAAGTTTTGACGTAATCGTTGGCATGGACTGGATGTCCAAAATAAGAGCGGAAGTTGTTTGCGCTGAGAAAGCGATCCGCATCCCTCGAAAGGATGAATCGTCATTAATGAGTTATGGGGAGAAGAGCAACTCGAAGCTAAACCTTATCAGCTGTATGAAGGCTCAGAAACTTATAAGAAAAGGTTGTTATGCTATTCTGGCACACGTAAAGAAGATCGATACTGAAGAAAGAAGCATTGATGACATGCCGGTTGTAAGAGAATATCCCGGAGTATTTCCAGAAGAATTACTGATAGTGCTCCAAATGGACATATATTTAGGCACAATATCCTTTCAATATGTAAAGCTTTTAGTTGCAATTGTTCTATTTTTATGTAATATTTGTTTAAATAAATAAGTGCGAAGACAAAAGAAGAAAACGACGATTTGAAGACGCAAATGACCAAAAACTCAAATAAACAAGATATAATTCAAGTGGTTCCATCTATTGATAAGAAACGTCTAAAAATGACAAGAGTACGAGTCGCGGAATGCAAAGTACAAGATATCTTCGCGTACGAAAGGACGTTCGAAAATCCGGAACCGGGACATGAACCAACTATCAACGCGCAACGCAACGGAGCTAAAATTACAAGTCAACTATGCACATAAATATAATATAATATATAAATAATTCTTAAAATTATATATATATTATATTATATATTAAAAACCGTCGGCAAACAAGAAAACAAAAGCATGTGAGCTGGATCAGAGGGCCATGCGATTGCATGGCCAGAAGGCACAAAATCCATGCGATCGCATGGGCATCAGAATCTGGCAAAATGCTATAAAAGGCGACGAATTATGCACGAAATATACACATCTTTTTCAATCTCTCTTTCTCTCTATGTAATATATAATTATAATTTTAATTTTAATTAAGATTAATAATAAATTATGGTTTAGTTGGGTTAATGTAAGAAATGTTTTACGGGTTTTAAAGTCGGAACTCTATCCGTGTAGCGCTACGCGATTAATCACCACTGTAAGCTATGTTCTTCCTTTTTAAATTAATGTCTCGTAAATAAGTTATTATTATGCTTATTTGAGCCGAAGTAATCGTGATGTTGGACTAAATATTAAGACGGGGTTATTAGATTTTGTACCATAATTAAGGTTTGGACAAAAGACCGACACTTGTGGACATTGGACTATTGACTATTAATAGATAGGGGGTATTGTCTAATCAAATGACAACTCATTAGAATCTGTCGAACCTATCTTCAAATTAGTTAATCTAATAATTATTAAAATGATTATGTATGTTCTATTTAGTGACGTTTATACGACATCTTTTACGATCATTTAATTAATTATTCGGGTTGGGTAATTGATTATTCATTCTGATCAAGTGGGTAAATTAATATTCATATCTCATTAAAACAAGGGTGGATTACATACAAGGATAATTGGTGTAATTGTTAACAAAGTATTAAAACCTTGGATTACACGCAGTCGATAACCTGGTGTAATTATTAACAAAGTATTAAAACCTTGTTACAGTTCAAATCCCTAATTAGTTGGAATATTTGACTTCGGGAATAAGGTTAATTTGACGAGCATTTTATAATTATGATCGATGGACTATTATGGACAAAAACCAGATAGGTATCAAATAATCCAGGACAAAGGACAATTAACCCAGGGTAATAAATTAAAATCAAAATGTCAAACATCATGATTACGGAAGTTTAAATAAGCATAATACTTTTATTTCATATTTCATCGTACCTTTATTTACGGTCATTTTAATTACTGCAATTTACTTTATCGCAATATAAATTCTATCATTTATATTATCGTCATTTATCTTTAAGCTTTATTTAAAATCGACAAACCGGTCATTAAACAGTAAAAACCCCCTTTTATAATAATATTACTATATATAATTATATATATTTTATATAAATATAGTTGTTAAAAATATAGCGTTAAACTCAGCTAGCTCCCTGTGGAACGAACTGGACTTATTAAAAACTACACTACTCTACGATTAGGTACACTGCCTATAAGTGTTGTAGCAAGGTTTAAGTATATCCCATCTATATAAATAAATAAAACTTGTGTAAATTGTATCGTATTTCATAATAAAAATAATAGTATTTCGTACTACACCTCGAAAAACATCAAGTTTTTGGCGCCGCTGCCGGGGACGCCGAAGCGAAACGCTATAAAAAAAAGATTTTTATTAAGTTTTAATTTCTTTTTGTAAAAATATGTTTTAAATATTAAAAATACAAAAATATAAAAAGAAAAACGAAATATATATATTTTTAAGAGTTTGTTTAAAATATATAAAATTATAAAGTTTTTCTATTTCTATTTTAGTTTTTAAAAATTAAGTTTTTATTTATTTTATATAAATAAATTTAAAAAAATAAAATAAAAAAATAAAAATAAAAAGTAATCGGGCCACTACACTGTAGCAGCCCAGCATCTGAACTGGATCCGAGGGTCATGCGACCGCATGAAATTATAGCATACACTCCATGTGATCGCATGGAGTGATTTGACAGCCCAAGAACCTCTGCCGACACAATTAGGGTTACGTAATTAATAATAAATTAAATATTAATTAGGGTTTAGTTATTTAATAAATAAGTTTTAGTTTATTTTATTTTGTATTTTTAAGTTTCAATTAGTTTTATTATATATAAAATTAATACTTTTATAAAATAATAATATAAAAATAATATTTTTATAAAATTGTAATTTTATTACTTTTCATTTCTTTTTATAAATTGTATATTTTAATCGTTTATTCGTAATATTTGTATTTTTATCGTTCGTACTTAGTTTTAAACTTAGTATTTTGCCGAAGTTATTTTTATTTCTAGATTTTTTGGCTTTGCCGTAAAATCCCTTTAGTGCTTTTTCTTTAGATTAACATTTAGGCGCTTTAGAATTTTGCGACGCCGTTTATATATTTTAGTGCCTTTTAAGTTATTGCCGTTTTGGATATAGATTTCCTTTTAAGCTTTAATACCTTTAGGCGCAACTTTTTATATTTAGTTTTTAGACTTTTAAGTTTCGACGCTCTACTTTCTTATTTTTATTTTTCGACGCTTATTTTTCGACGCACTCTTTTTCTTTCTTATTTCTCGATGCTCTAGTTTTTAGGACATAGAATTTTCTATTTCTTCTCTAAAATTTCAAAACGAAAAATTATTTTAAGCGGTTAAATTGATAGATATCCAAAATTTTCTAGTTCGTAGTAATAGTTGGATTTGTTAGTGGCGAGTTGTGGGCTTCCGATTTAAAGGGTCCTGGCTACCTGCTGCATCTATTGGCTATTCGAAATGTGGGCAAAATTAGAAAAGTCTATTAATTTGATAACTTATATAATTTTTATTTATAACTAATAGGATATTCAGTGAATACACCGAGCAAAACGTTCACCACCTTTCATACGTTCACCACCTGTAACCAGATCAAGACATCTAGCTAATATTGCCGCTGTTGATTTTTCTTTAGAATCATCATCTGGTCGAACAAGTACTCCAATTCAAATTTTCGATAATCCATTTTTTGAACCCGACTTCACAAGTGAGAACCCGGGGGATATTCAAGGACAATTTCAAGATCCTGAACCACTAATCATTCCTCCTGAACCACAAACCGTTAAATCAGAATCCTCTAGTGATTCATATTCAACAAATTCAAAAATGGAAGTAACGGAACCCCTAAGTATGGAGGATCGAATGAGAGCTACACACACTGGCCAAGGTCACGTCATTATTAAACCAGACATTAATGCGCCAGATTATGAAATCAAAGGACAAATCCTACACATGGTAACTAATCAATGCCAATTTAGTGGTACGCCAAAAGAAGATCTAAACGAACATCTTCGTACCTTTAATAGGATCTGTACTCTATTCAAAATCAGAGAAGTTGAGGATGAACATGTAGTGACCCGAACTTTTCCATGTTTATATATATTAATTGAGATTGATATTTACATGATTAAATATTTCCAACATGTTAAGCAATCAAACTTGTTAAGACTTGATTAATTGAAATATGTTTCATATAGACAATTGACCACCCAAGTTGACTGGCGATTCACGAACGTTAAAACTTGTAAAAACGACATGACGATATATATATGGATATACATATGGTTAACATGAGATTATGATAAGTAAGTATCTCCATAAGTATATTAACAATAAGTTATATACATATAAACAAGACTACTAACTTAAGGATTTCGAAACGAGACATATATGTAACGATTATCGTTGTAACGACATTTAAATGTATATATATCATATTAAGATATATTAATATATCATAATATCATGATAATATAATAATTTAACATCTCATTAGATATAATAAACAATGGGTTAACAACATTAATTGAGATCGTTAACTTAAAAGTTTCAAAACAACACTTACATGTAACGACTAACGATGACTTAACGACTCAGTTAAAATGTATATACATGTAGTGTATTTAGATGTATTAAAATACTTTTGGAAGACTTCAAGACATATATCAAAACACTCATACTTAACGAAAATGGTTACAGTTACTTTCCCATTCTTTTCTTTCATCAAGAATTCTAGTCGTATTCTTACCCGTATTATACACAGCTTCAAAACGTACTTACTATGGGTATATACCAATAGAAACTAGCATGGGATTCCACTCTTGATTATGTCATGTATGACTAATCAATTTTAACTTCTACCATGAGCTAGTCAACTAACTAGAACTCCTTTTAACCCCACTCACTACTCACCAATTACCACTCATCATTCACTCCATTTCACTTCCAATTCTCTTTCTAATTCTCTCTCAACACACACACACTATTATGAATGTATTTTTCCAGTAGTTAATCATCATATTCATCAAAAATCACTTCAAGAATCAAGCTATAATCATCATAGGAAGAACACTTCAAGAACACTTCAAAAATCCCTTCAAGTTTACTAATTTACTTCCAAGCTTTCTAATCCATTCCAAGTAATCATCTAAGATCAAGAAACCTTTGTTATATACAGTAGGTTATCTTTCTTATTCAAGGTAATATTCATATTCAAACTTTGATTCAATTTCTATAACGATATACTATCTTAATTCGAGTAAAAATCTTACTTGAACTTGTTTTTGTGTCATGATCCTACTTCAAGAACTTTCAAGCCATCCAAGATCCTTTGAAGCTAGATCATTTCTTGTCACTTCCAGTAGGTTTACCTACTAAACTTGAGGTAGTAATGATGTTCATAACATCATTCGATTCATATATATAAAACTATCTTATTCGAAGGTTTAAACTCGTAATCACTAGAACATAGTTTAGTTAATTCTAAACTTGTTCGCAAACAAAAGTTAATCCTTCTAAATTGACTTTTAAAATTAACTAAACACATGTTCTATATCTATATGATATGCTAACTTAATGATTTAAAACCTGGAAACACGAAAAACACCGTAAAACCGGATTTACGCCGTCGTAGTAACACCGCGGGCTGTTTTGGGTTAGTTAATTAAAAACTATGATAAACTTTGATTTAAAAGTTGTTATTCTGAGAAAATTATTTTTATTATGAACATGAAACTATATCCAAAAATTATGGTTAAACTCAAAGTGGAAGTATGTTTTCTAAAATGGTCATCTAGACGTCGTTCTTTCGACTGAAATGACTACCTTTACAAAAACAACTTGTAACTTATTTTTCCGACTATAAACCTATACTTTTTCTGTTTAGATTCATAAAATAGAGTTCAATATGAAACCATAGCAATTTGATTCACTCAAAACGGATTTAAAATGAAGAAGTTATGGGTAAAACAAGATTGGATAATTTTTCTCATTTTAGCTACGTGAAAATTGGTAACAAATATATTCCAACCATAACTTAATCAACTTATATTGTATATTATGTAATCTTGAGATACCATAGACACGTATACAATGTTTCGACCTATCATGTCGACACATCTATATATATTTCGGAACAACCATAGACACTCTATATGTGAATGTTGGAGTTAGCTATACAGGGTTGAGGTTGATTCCAAAATATGTATAGTTTGAGTTGTGATCAATACTGAGATACGTATACACTGGGTTGTGGATTGATTCAAGATAATATTTATCGATTTATTTCTGTATATCTAACTGTGGACAACTAGTTGTAGGTTACTAACGAGGACAGCTGACTTAATAAACTTAAAACATCAAAATATATTAAAAGTGTTGTAAATATATTTTGAACATACTTTGATATATATGTATATATTGTTATAGGTTCGTGAATCAACCAGTGGCCAAGTCTTACTTCCCGACGAAGTAAAAATCTGTGAAAGTGAGTTATAGTCCCACTTTTAAAATCTAATATTTTGGGATGAGAATACATGCAGGTTTTATAAATGATTTACAAAATAGACACAAGTACGTGAAACTACATTCTATGGTTGAATTATCGAAATCGAATATGCCCCTTTTTATTAAGTCTGGTAATCTAAGAATTAGGGAACAGACACCCTAATTGACGCGAACTCTAAAGATAGATCTATTGGGCCTAACAAACCCCATCCAAAGTACCGGATGCTTTAGTACTTCGAAATTTATATCATATCCGAAGGGTGTCCCGGAATGATGGGGATATTCTTATATATATGCATCTTGTTAATGTTGGTTACCAGGTGTTCACCATATGAATGATTTTTATCTCTATGTATGGGATGTGTATTGAAATATGAAATTTTGTGGTCTATTGTTACGATTTGATATATATAGGTTAAACATATAACTCACCAACATTTTTGTTGACATTTAAAGCATGTTTATTCTCAGGTGAATACTAAGAGCTTCCGCTGTTGCATACTAAAATAAGGACAAGATTTGGAGTCCATGTTTGTATGATATTGTGTAAAAACTGCATTCAAGAAACTGATTTCGATGTAACATATTTGTATTGTAAACCATTATGTAATGGTCGTGTATAAACAGGATATTTTAGATTATCATTATTTGATAATCTACGTAAAGCTTTTATAACCATTATTTATGAAATAAAGGTTATGGTTTGCTTTAAAAATGAATGCAGTCTTTGAAAAACGTCTCATATAGAGGTCAAAACCTCGCAACGAAATCAATTAATATGGAACGTTTTTAATCAATAAGAACGGGACATTTCAGTTGGTATCCGAGCATTGGTCTTAGAGAACCAGAATTTTGCATTAGTGTGTCTTATCTAGTTTGTTAGGATGCATTAGTGAGTCTGGACTTCGACCGTGTTTACTTGAAAAATGATTGCTTAACAAATTTTGTTGGAAACTATATATTTTTAACATGTGAATATTATGTGATATATTAATCTCTTAACGCGTTTGATATTATGTGATAGATGTCTACCTCTAGAACAAGTCCCATTGACTCACCTAATAATAATGAAGAGTCAAATGTAAATTGGAATGATTCGTGGACTGATTCACAACTTCCCGAAGAGGAACCGGAAGAAGAGTCGGAACCGGAAGAAGAATCGGAACCGGAAGAAGAATCGGAACCGGATGAAGAAATAGAACCGGTGGGGGAAATAATAAAACGGTTAAGTAAAAGAAAATCCTCAACCAACCGACCAAGGTTAATTATGGTCAATGGTGTTTCCGCCAAGGAAGCAAAATATTGGGAGGATTACCAATTCTCCGATGAATCGGATTCCGACGAGAATTCCGATGATGTTATAGAAATTACCCCAACTGAATTTAAAAAGGCAAAAGAAAATAATAAGGGAAAGGGCATAAAAATAGAGAAATCTAATTCCAACCCCGATGAACTTTATATGTATCGTCAACCCCCGAAGTCCTTAAGTTGTAACAATGACCCGGGAACCTCTAAACCACCAGGTTTTTCTAAACCAGTGTGGATAACGACGGCTCGTATTACGGGAACATCATATATCCCTAGAAACTTGGCAAAACGAACCAAAACCGAAGAAGAAGAAACAAGCGAGTCGGAATAAGATAGTTGTATTCGTGTGGTGTAATATAAGTAATATAGTGTGCTTATGCTTTATGATATATGTAAAAATTGCTTGTATTAATAAGTATTTTTTTTATGAATCTAACTCTTGTCTATTTTACAGTATAAAAACACAAAATGGATAGACAACCCAATATTTTAAGAGACCTACCCGGAGACATGATTGATGAAATCTGGTCTAGAGTCGGTCAGAATTCTTCGGCACAACTATTTAAGGCGAGATCAGTTTGTAAGACATTCGAAGAACGTTCCAAGAGTGCCTTGGTTTATAAAAGGCTTTTGTTCGAAAGATGGGGGATATCACATTGGGAAATCCATAAGTTACGATGTGTTTACTTTAACGCATATATTGCGGGGAACCCAAATGCTATTTTACGCAATGGGTTAAGAAATTATTTTGACTAAATATATCCGAATATTGGACTTCGTGATTTAGAAAAAGCGGCTAACATACAACATAAAGAAGCATGTTATGCTTAGGGATTAGTAATGTTCGCTTCTCACCAAAGTGAGAACAAGAACATCGGGCTACAACTATTAAACAAAACGTTCCCACAAGTGACGGAGTCGGTAATTGGGGTAAGAAATGAGGTTTTTAGATTGTTACGGGATTGTTGGACATTACGTAACCCTCGTCCCTTTGACGACATTACAACACGCTGTCTTATCAACGGCCATAACGGTTATGTTCCACAAGACCAAGGATGGGAAGTAATCCTAGTAAAACCAGAATGCATGACTTGTTTCTGGACGTATTAATTACGTGTCTTTATTGCCTTTGCTGAACGACTTGTGTACTAGCTAGAATTATCTTCACAACCATCTTGTATCAAATTTATTGTGTGCTATATTTCATGCTATATGTAAAATAAGCGGTATTGTAAGTTTGTAAAATATTGTGTAAAAGTTTGAACGCGAAATATTATTATAATCATTTTTTCATATAGAATTGTAGTAGTTGAATTGTATATTAGCTACTAAGTATGAACTTAACGGGTAGGTACTACCCGAATTTAAACTTATAAAACGCTAATATGAAGAAAAAGCTTTTATAAATGAGTTCATATTATGCTACGAAATACTATTAACTACTCTTCATATTCTGTATGATTAACTTGTTCCATTTGACTATTTTGAAGGAAATGGCACCGACTACTCGACACACCGTGAATATGAATGAAGAGGAATTCTGTACTTTTCTAGCTTCAAACATAGCCGCAGTACAGGCTGCGCTACATACCAACAATAACCTTGGATCTAGCAGTACAGGAAATCGTGTAGGATGCACCTACAAAGAATTCACTGCCTGCAAACCTTTGGAATTTGATGGAACCGAAGGACCGATCGGATTGAAACGGTGGACCGAAAAGGTCGAATCGGTGTTTGCCATAAGTAAGTGTACTGAAGAGGACAAAGTGAAGTACGCTACGCATACCTTCACAGGTTCTGCGTTAACATGGTGGAATACCTATCTAGAGCAAGTGGGACAAGACGATGCGTACGCACTACCGTGGTCAGTATTCAAGCACTTGATGAACGAGAAGTACCGTCCCAGAACTGAGGTCAATAAGCTCAAGACAGAACTTAGAGGGTTACGAACCCAAGGATTTGATATTACCACGTACGAAAGACGATTCACAGAATTGTGCCTATTGTGTCCGGGAGCATTCGAAGATGAGGAAGAGAAGATCGACGCGTTTGTGAAAGGATTACTGGAAAGAATCCAAGAAGATATAAGTTCACACGAGCCCGCCTCCATACAACAGGCATGTAGAATGGCTCACAAACTAGTGAACCAGATTGAAGAAAGAATTAAAGAACAGACTGCTGAAGAGGCCAATGTGAAGCAAGTCAAAAGAAAGTGGGAGGAAAACGGTGATAAGAATCACCAATACAACAACAATAGCAATTACAACAATAATCGCAACAATTATCCCAACAATCGCAACATCAATCGCAACTACAACAAACGGCCCAACAACAACAACAACAATAACAACAACAACAACAACAACAACAACAACAACAACAACAACAACAACAACAACAACAACAACAACAACAACAACAACAACAGCAACTACAACAATCATCCCAACAACAATAATAACCGCAACAAAAACAACAATCAGAAGCAGCTATGCCAAATGTGTGAAAAGTATCACTCGGGGTTCTGCACCAAATTTTGCAATAAGTGTAAAAGAAATGGTCATAGCGCGGCGAAGTGTGAGGTCTACGGACCAGGGGTTAATAGAACGAAAGGAACAAATGGTGTCGGAACGAGTAATGGCGGAGGAAGTAGTGTCGGAGCAAGTTATGCCAATGTAGTTTGTTATAAATGTGGAAAACCGGGTCACATTATTAGAAATTGCCCGAACCAGGAGAACACGAATGGACAAGGCCGCGGAAGAGTTTTCAATATTAATGCGGCAGAGGCACAGGAAGACCCGGAGCTTGTTACGGGTACGTTTCTTATTGACAATAAATCTGCTTACGTTTTATTTGATTCGGGTGCGGATAGAAGCTATATGAGTAGAGATTTTTGTGCTAAATTAAGTTGTCCATTGACGCCTTTGGATAGTAAATTTTTACTCGAATTAGCAAATGGTAAATTAATTTCAACAGATAATATATGTCGGAATCGAGAAATTAAACTGGTTAGCGAAACATTTAATATTGATTTGATACCTGTAGAGTTAGGGAGTTTTGATGTGATAATCGGTATGGACTGGTTGAAAGAAGTGAAAGCAGAGATCGTTTGTTACAAAAATGCAATTCGCATTATACGAGAAAAAGGAAAACCCTTAATGGTGTACGGAGAAAAGGGCAGCACGAAGCTACATCTTATTAGTAATTTGAAGCCACAAAAACTAATAAGAAAAGGTTGCTATGCTGTTCTAGCACACATCAAAAAAGTACAAACTGAAGAAAAGAGCATCAATGATGTTCCCATTGCAAAAGAATTTCCCGATGTATTTCTGAAAGAATTACCGGGATTACCCCCACATCGATCCGTTGAATTTCAAATAGATCTTGTACCAGGAGCTGTACCAATAGCTCGTGCTCCTTACAGACTCGCACCCAGCGAGATGAAAGAACTGCAAAGCCAATTACAAGAACTTTTAGAGCGTGGTTTCATTCGACCAAGCACATCACCGTGGGGAGCTCCTGTTTTGTTTGTCAAGAAGAAAGATGGTACATTCAGGTTGTGTATCGACTACCGAGAGTTGAACAAACTTACCATCAAGAACCGCTACCCACTACCGAGAATCGACGACTTATTTGATCAACTACAAGGCTCGTCTGTTTATTCAAAGATTGACTTACGTTCCGGGTATCATCAAATGCGGGTGAAAGAAGATGATATTCCAAAGACTGCTTTCAGAACACGTTACGGTCATTACGAGTTTATGGTCATGCCGTTTGGTTTAACTAATGCACCAGCTGTGTTCATGGACCTTATGAACCGAGTGTGTGGACCATACCTTGACAAGTTTGTCATTGTTTTCATTGATGACATACTTATTTACTCAAAGAATGACCAAGAACACGGTGAACATTTGAGAAAGGTGTTAGAAGTATTGAGGAAGGAAGAATTGTACGCTAAGTTTTCAAAGTGTGCATTTTGGTTGGAAGAAGTTCAATTCCTCGGTCACATAGTGAACAAAGAAGGTATTAAGGTGGATCCGGCAAAGATAGAAACTGTTGAAAAGTGGGAAACCCCGAAAACTCCGAAACACATACGCTAGTTTTTAGGACTAGCTGGTTACTACAGAAGGTTCATCCAAGACTTTTCCAGAATAGCAAAACCCTTGACTGCATTAACGCATAAAGGGAAGAAATTTAAATGGAATGATGAACAAGAGAAAGCGTTTCAGTTATTGACCAAAAAGCTAACTACGGCACCTATATTGTCATTGCCTGAAGGGAATGATGATTTTGTGATTTATTGTGATGCATCAAAGCAAGGTCTCGGTTGTGTATTAATGCAACGAACGAAGGTGATTGCTTATGCGTCTAGACAATTGAAGATTCACGAACAAAATTATACGACGCATGATTAGGAATTTGGCGCGGTTGTTTTTGCATTAAAGACTTGGAGGCACTACTTATATGGGGTCAAAAGTATTATATATACCGACCACAAAAGTCTTCAACACATATTTAATCAGAAACAACTGAATATGAGGCAGCGTAGGTGGATTGAATTATTGAATGATTACGACTTTGAGATTCGTTACCACCCGGGGAAGGCAAATGTGGTAGCCGATGCCTTGAGCAGGAAGGACAGAGAACCCATTCGAGTAAAATCTATGAATATAATGATTCATAATAACATTACTACTCAAATAAAGGAGGCACAACAAGGAGTTTTAAAAGAGGGAAATTTAAAGGATGAAATACCCAAAGGATCGGAGAAGCATCTTAATATTCGGGAAGACGGAACCCGGTATAGGGCTGAAAGGATTTGGGTACCAAAATTTGGAGATATGAGAGAAATGGTACTTAGAGAAGCTCATAAAACCAGATACTCAATACATCCTGGAACGGGGAAGATGTACAAGGATCTCAAGAAACATTTTTGGTGGCCGGGTATGAAAGCCGATGTTGCTAAATACGTAGGAGAATGTTTGACGTGTTCTAAGGTCAAAGCTGAGCATCAGAAACCATCAGGTCTACTTCAACAATCCGAAATCCCGGAATGGAAATGGGAAAACATTACCATGGATTTCATCACAAAATTGCCAAGGACTACAAGTGGTTTTGATACTATTTAGGTAATAGTTGATCGTCTCACCAAATATGCACATTTCCTGCCAATAAGAGAAGATGACAAGATGGAGAAGTTAGCACGACTATATTTGAAGGAAGTCGTCTCCAGACATGGAATACCAATCTCTATTATCTCTGATAGGGATGGCAGATTTATTTCAAGATTCTGGCAGACATTACTGCAAGCATTAGGAACTCGTCTAGACATGAGTACTGCCTATCATCCACAAACTGATGGGCAGAGCGAAAGGACGATACAAACGCTTGAAGACATGCTACGAGCATGTGTTATTGATTTCGGAAACAGTTGGGATCGACATCTACCATTAGCAGAATTTTCCTACAACAACAGCTACCATTCAAGCATTGAGATGGCGCCGTTTGAAGCACTTTATGGTAGAAAGTGCAGGTCTCCGATTTGTTGGAGTGAAGTGGGGGATACAGATTACAGGTCCGGAGATTATACAAGAAACTACCAAGAAGATCATCCAAATTCAACAACGGTTGAAAACCGCCCAAAGTCGACAAAAGAGCTACGCTGACATTAAAAGAAAAGATATAGAATTTGAAATTGGAGAGATGGTCATGCTTAAAGTTGCACCTTGGAAAGGCGTTGTTCGATTTGGTAAACGAGGGAAATTAAATCCAAGGTATATTGGACCATTCAAGATTATTGATCGTGTCGGACCAGTAGCTTACCGACTTGAGTTACCTCAACAACTCGCGGCTGTACATAACACTTTCCACGTCTCGAATTTGAAGAAATGTTTTGCTAAAGAAGATCTCACTATTCCGTTAGATGAAATCCAAATCAACGAAAAACTTCAATTCATCGAAGAACCCGTCGAAATAATGGATCGTGAGGTTAAAAGACTTAAGCAAAACAAGATACCAATTGTTAAGGTTCGATGGAATGCTCGTAGAGGACCCGAGTTCACCTGGGAGTGTGAAGATCAGATGAAGAAGAAATACCCGCATCTATTTCCAGAAGATTCGTCAACACCTTCAACAGCTTAAAATTTCGGGACGAAATTTATTTAACGGGTAGGTACTGTAGTGACCCGAACTTTTCCATGTTTATATATATTAATTGAGATTGATATTTACATGATTAAATGTTTCCAACATGTTAAGCAATTAAACTTGTTAAGACTTGATTAATTGAAATATGTTTCATATAGACAATTGACCACCCAAGTTGACCGGCGATTCACGAACGTTAAAACTTGTAAAAATGACATGACGATATATATATGGATATACATATGGTTAACATGAGATTATGATAAGTAAGTATCTCCATAAGTATATTAACAATAAGTTATATACATATAAACAAGACTACTAACTTAAGGATTTCGAAACGAGACATATATGTAACGATTATCGTTGTAACGACATTTAAATGTATATATATATCATATTAAGATATATTAATATATCATAATATCATGATAATATAATAATTTAACATCTCATTAGATATAATAAATAATGGGTTAACAACATTAATTGAGATCGTTAACTTAAAGGTTTCAAAACAACACTTACATGTAACGACTAACGATGACTTAACGACTCAGTTAAAATGTATATACATGTAGTGTATTTAGATGTATTAAAATACTTTTGGAAGAATTCAAGACATATATCAAAACACTCATACTTAACGAAAATGGTTACAGTTACTTTCCCATTCTTTTCTTTCATCAAGAATTCTAGTCGTATTCTTACCCGTATTATACACAGCTTCAAAACGTACTTACTATGGGTATATACCAATAGAAACTAGCATGGGATTCCACTCTTGATTATGTCATGTATGACTAATCAATTTTAACTTCTACCATGAGCTAGTCAACTAACTAGAACTCCTTTTAACCCCACTCACCACTCACCAATTACCACTCATCATTCACTCCATTTCACTTCCAATTCTCTTTCTAATTCTCTCTCAACACACACACACTATTATGAACGTATTTTTCCAGTAGTTAATCATCATCTTCATCAAAAATCACTTCAAGAATCAAGCTATAATCATCATAGGAACAACACTTCAAGAACACTTCAAAAATCCCTTCAAGTTTACTAATTTACTTCCAAGCTTTCTAATCCATTCCAAGTAATCATCTAAGATCAAGAAACCTTTGTTATATATAGTAGGTTATCTTTCTTATTCAAGGTAATATTCATATTCAAACTTTGATTCAATTTCTATAACTATATACTATCTTAATTCGAGTACAAATCTTACTTGAACTTGTTTTTGTGTCATGATCCTACTTCAAGAACTTTCAAGCCATCCAAGATCCTTTGAAGCTAGATCATTTCTTGTCACTTCCAGTAGGTTTACCTACTAACCTTGAGGTAGTAATGATGTTCATAACATCATTCGATTCATATATATAAAACTATCTTATTCGAAGGTTTAAACTCGTAATCACTAGAACATAGTTTAGTTAATTCTAAACTTGTTCGCAAACAAAAGTTAATCCTTCTAACTTGACTTTTAAAATTAACTAAACACATGTTCTATATCTATATGATATGCTAACTTCATGATTTAAAACCTGGAAACACGAAAAACACCGTAAAACCGGATTTACGCCGTCGTAGTAACACCGCGTGCTGTTTTGGGTTAGTTAATTAAAAACTATGATAAACTTTGATTTAAAAGTTGTTATTCTGAGAAAATGATTTTTATTATGAACATGAAACTATATCCAAAAATTATGGTTAAACTCAAAGTGGAAGTATGTTTTCTAAAATGGTCATCTAGACGTCGTTCTTTCGACTGAAATGACTACCTTTACAAAAACGACTTGTAACTTATTTTTCTGACTATAAACCTATACTTTTTCTGTTTAGATTCATAAAATAGAGTTCAATATGAAACCATATCAATTTTATTCACTCAAAACGGATTTAAAATGAAGAAGTTATGGGTAAAACAAGATTGGATAATTTTTCTCATTTTAGCTACGTGAAAATTGGTAACAAATATATTCCAACCATAACTTAATCAACTTGTATTGTATATTATGTAATCTTGAGATACCATAGACACGTATACAATGTTTCGACCTATCATGTCGACACATCTATATATATTTCGGAACAACCATAGACACTCTATATGTGAATGTTGGAGTTAGCTATACAGGGTTGAGGTTGATTCCAAAATATGTATAGTTTGAGTTGTGATCAATACTGAGATACGTTTACACTGGGTTGTGGATTGATTCAAGATAATATTTATCGATTTATTTCTGTATATCTAACTGTGGACAACTAGTTGTAGGTTACTAACGAGGACAGCTGACTTAATAAACTTAAAACATCAAAATATATTAAAAGTGTTGTAAATATATTTTGAACATACTTTGACATATATGTATATATTGTTATAGGTTCGTGAATCAACCAGTGGCCAAGTCTTACTTCCCGACGAAGTAAAAATCTGTGAAAGTGAGTTATAGTCCCACTTTTAAAATCTAATATTTTGGGATGAGAATACATGCAGGTTTTATAAATGATTTACAAAATAGACACAAGTACGTGAAACTACATTCTATGGTTGAATTATCGAAATCGAATATGCCCCTTTTTATTAAGTCTGGTAATCTAAGAATTAGGGAACAGACACCCTAATTGACGCGAACTCTAAAGATAGATCTATTGGGCCTAACAAACCCCATCCAAAGTACCGGATGCTTTAGTACTTCGAAATTTATATCATATCCGAAGGGTGTCCCGGAATGATGGGGATATTCTTATATATATGCATCTTGTTAATGTCGGTTACCAGGTGTTCACCATATGAATGATTTTTATCTCTATGTATGGGATGTGTATTGAAATATGAAATCTTGTGGTCTATTGTTACGATTTGATATATATAGGTTAAACCTATAACTCACCAACATTTTTGTTGACATTTAAAGCATGTTTATTCTCAGGTGAATACTAAGAGCTTCCGCTGTTGCATACTAAAATAAGGACAAGATTTGGAGTCCATGTTTGTATGATATTGTGTAAAAACTGCATTCAAGAAACTGATTTCGATGTAACATATTTGTATTGTAAACCATTATGTAATGGTCGTGTGTAAACGGGATATTTTAGATTATCATTATTTGATAATCTACGTAAAGCTTTTTAAACCTTTATTTATGAAATAAAGGTTATGGTTTGTTTTAAAAATGAATGCAGTCTTTGAAAAATGTCTCATATAGAGGTCAAAACCTCGCAACGAAATCAATTAATATGGAATATTTTTAATCAATAAGAACGGGACATTTTAGAACAGATCTATCTCATGTTATTTCCCTAGACTTTAAAGGGAGAAGCCAAAGATTGGTTAAAATCATTACCTGAAGGGGCGATTGATACATGGGATGTTTTAGTTGAGAAATTTCTTAAAAAATTCTTTCCGGCATCTAAAGCCGTAAGACTTCAAGGAGAAATTGTTACGTTCGTGCAAAAGCCAAATGAAACATTATATGAAGCATGGACAAGATTCGGAAAGTTGTTAAGAGGATGTCCTCAACACGGTTTAGACACTTATCAAATAGTACAAATATTCTACCAAGGTGTCGACGTCGCTACACGAAAAGACATTGACACAGCAGCTGGTGGTTCCATTATGAAGAAAATCGCAGCCGAAGCTCACAAAATCATTGATAACACAGCATCCCACTCACATGAGTGGCACCAGGAAAAAGATATTTTTCGTTCATCTAAAGCGGCTAGAGCCGATTCTAGCCATGACTTTGATTCCGTTTCCGCAAAAATAGATGCTTTCGAGAGACGAATGGAAAAGATGAATAAAGATATTCGCGCAATACGAATCAGTTGTGAGCAATGCGGTGGACCACACTTAACGAAAGATTGTCACATTGAGCAAATGATGGAACAACATGAGAATGTTTCCTACATGAACCAAAGGCCGGGAAATAATTATCAAAATAATTATCAAAATAATTATCAACCGCCAAGGCCGAACTTTAATCGAAATCAAAACATATTTTACTATCCAAATGGACCCAACAATAACTCGTACAACCAACAAGGTCCGAATAACCAACCAACTCAAAACAACACTTTCAATCAACAAAGACCTACATTGTATAAACCACCAAAACAAACCGAAGATAAAAAGCCAAATCTGGAAGAAATAATGGAAAAGCTAATGAAATCTCAAACACAATTTATTAAATCTCAAACCCAAACAAATGAGAGGTTTGATCAGTCATTTAGAACTCAACAAGCTTCCATTCTGAATCTAGAAAAACACGTAGGTACTCTTGCTAGCATGATGAGTGAGAGGGAACAAGGAAAGCTACCGAGTAATACTGAAGTAAATCCAAAAATGAGAATGTTAATATGGTGTCAACAAATTTTGAAAAACCATCATCAGAAGATGGGAAGGTTTTTGATGTGAGTAACAATGAAGAAGTTACAACACCACCACCACCACCCGAGTATGTAAAGCCAGTGGTGGCACCATACAGACCACCCATCCCGTTTTCAAAAAAGGAGTTGAGTATGAGAAAGTAATAGGTAATAAAGTTTGTGATACCTCTGGAAAGAAGAAGAAGAATAAGAAAGTGCAAGAAACAAAAACCGTAAAAGTTAACCCGGTAAAGACAGTTCCACCAAAAATTCCACCCAGGTTGGGTGATCCGGGTGAATTTATTATTCATTGTCTACTTAGTGATTGTGTCATGTATGATGCACTAGCAGATTTAGGTACGAGTGTGAGTGTTATGCCTCTTTCATTATATAAGAGATTAGGAGTAGGTGAGTTAAGTCCAACGGAAATGAGTGTTCGACTCTTTGATCAAACCATTAGGCACCCAGTTGGAATTGCTGATAACCTACCCGTTCAAGTGGGTAATTTAACCTTTTAGTTGAATTTATTATCATTGACATAGAAGAGGACCCAAACATTCCTCTAATTTTAGGCCGACCATTCTTAGCATCCACCGGGGCATTATTTGATGTAAGAGAGGGTAGAATGACACTTAGTAATGATGAAAAATCGATCACCTTTGTGAGTTGAAAGGCTAAATCTCCACCAACCAAAACCGTTGAACAAACAAAAATGATTGGTAAGAACCATGTTGTTTTACCAACTCCAACGGTAGTGCTTAACAATAATAAAACGCCTAAGTGTGGGGAAGATGAAGTAAAACCTAATGATGACCTTATAACAAAGAACCCCGTTGTTGATACAAAATTAAATGACTCCGTTATTAATAGTTCAATGAAGAAACTTATTAAACGGATTCGCGATGCTAGAACCAAGGGGAACTTTAAGTTATGTAACCGATTAGTATCCAATCTATCGCCTAAAGAAAAGGCAAAACTAGTTGAATTTGTGGATATTACACAGGAATCCGACCAATGGCTTAAAGCAAAAGTCACAGATATGCAAGTTGATTATGGTCCAAGAGAAATTGACAATGAAGTTAATCACAAATTCGACACCACAGCTACCTAAGTGTGGGGAGATTCAAATGTTCTAAGAAAAAAACGTTGTCTAGAGTTATTTTTTTTGTTCTCGTGTAGTTCCCAGAATGGAATCCGATTGGTCTTTTCCGCTAGCAGACACTAAAGAACTAGTTTTCTTCCCCCATTCTAAATTTTTTGTTTTGTAGGTTTTGTATGAAATTAATATGCATTTTTAAATTTAAGTTTTGTGTGAATTTAAAAATAAAATTTACTTTATTTCATTAAGTTTAAAAAATGATTTCTAAAATTCGTCGTAAGTTAAAGACTAGGTCATGGAACCGAAATTACTTTACCCGAGGGCGGGGCGAAAAATTTTGTTATCATTATTTTTAATTTTATTGATCTAAAGTATGCCAAAAAAATTAAAAAAACCCAAAAACATTTGCTTTTAAAACAATCGCTTTAAAAACGACAAATTTTAAATTTTGTCGAGAGACGGACTAGGTAAACATGCCGAAACTACCTAAAGTAAAAGGAAACAAAAATTTTAAAAAAATTATTCATTTAAATTGTTTTAATAAATAAAGGTTTTATAATATATATATATATATATATATATATATATATATATATATATATATATATATATATATATATATATATATATATATATATATATATATATATGTTTGTAGTTTATCTTATGTACAAAACAGGGTAAAACAGCGCATTTTCAAAGACTGACATTAAAGTTCAGCAAAAGTTACTAATTTTAACGACAAAACGCAAAATATCAAATGTGATATAAAATAATATGTTTGCAAACTCGGTATTTTTAATCACTTTTCTACACTAATCACCCTCATGAATTTATAATTATAGCCTGATTTCATGCATATGAGGGCATTACATGATCTCAAGTGTGGGGAAGGGTTATAAATTCTCTCGGGTTTACACTTAGTTTAATTGCCAAATTTTGTGAATTTTTGAAAAATTTTCAACTAAATGAATTCAAAATCATGTTTATACATATTTATGAACGATAAAACTAGGTGTTAATGCCGAAATTATTGTTACCTCGGAGAGAACATAAATGGAGAAACAATCCAAAACGCTTGAATTCATTTAAAATGGAATAGAAGAGAATAAAAAGGCAAAGAAAAGAATAAATAAAAGCCAAGTGTGGGAAGAATTTACCAAGTTCTTTAAAACATATATCACACATTTTGTACAAGATTATTGTAGGTACTTTTGCTTTGGACTAAACTAATCAGTTTTACCCGATTTATTGTAATACCTTTGAAAGAATAAATGGATCTACACGATGAATCAATTCCATCATTAAAAGGAAGTAAAGTCTTCCAAAAAAGACACGCGCTTCTTGATTTAGGTCAGGAAGTTGTCGTCCAGACCAGCTGTAGGTTGACGAAAAATCTAGAAAAGTCATCTCTAAAATCAGCAGGAAATCCACGGACCTCAGCATCAAACAGGGTCGCCAAGTGGTCAGACTTATCCTAACCATGAGAGGATTTGTCTCATAAAATGGGGAGGGCGCCGTGAAAATTAGCTTGATAAGACTAATGAATCAGACCCCCAGAAAGGATAATCTCCTTAAAGATTAAAAATCAGCTTTTAAGCCTGATATTACTCAATCCTTGAGATTGACTTTAAAGATTGAGAATTACAAACTCATGAAATTCGATGATATTTAAACTCGAGCTTGAACGAGAAAATATTTTGATCAAATTAAAACCGATTTGTTTTCTGAAAATTTATTTTCAATGCGTTCATTACCATTGAACGTAAAATCCTAAGAATTCACCTGGAATTCATTAGGTCACCTGAACCAAATCGGGTGTCAACCGTAAGAACGGTGGTTGCATAGCATGGTTGAAGACAGGACCTTGTGCCAGACCGAAAAATTATAGGGTGATCTTTACTATTGCTCCTACAAAGGATAGTAATTGCATCCGACACGATATATACCATAATCAAAAGCATGTCACGGGACATTGCCTTAACAGTTGCTTGTTCAACGCTTTTCTTTATAACAGAACGGTAGTTTACCGAAAGGTAATATACGGAGCAAGTATACTGGACGTATTGCTTTTCTAATACAAGGATTAGCAAGTGGGTGATACAAAACCACAAGTTTTTGAGCTAAAATTTTTTAATATGAAACCCACACATCCCACAAAAACATTTTGCAAACACCGGTGAAGGGTTATTCCGAAAAACTTATCTAGGGTAAAAGCTAGAATGAATTTTCAAAAGATCAAATATTTTCATAAAGATCCAATTTCCTTAAAGGATCTAAATTTTCATAGTCATGTGGGACTGTAAACCACATTGTTACTATCATTGTTTATACCGCTGTATCAAAATCACTGATGTATAAAGTCTGAGAATAAAAAAAAAGTGATTCGAGTGAAGTGTGATTTTATTTTAAGTTATGTATTTCTTGAGGACAAGTAACGCTCAAGTGTGGAGATATTTGATAGTGCTCCAAATGAACATATATTTATGCACGATATCCTTCCAATATGTAAAGCTTTTAGTTGCAATTGTTCTATTTTTATGTAATATTTGTTTAAATAAATAAGTGCGAAGACAAAAGAAGAAAACGACAATTTGAAGACGCAAATGACCAAAAAGCTCAAATGAACAAGATATAATTCAAGTGGTTCCATTTATTGATAAGAAACATCTAAAAATGACAAGATTACGAGTCGCGGAATGCAAAGTACAAGATATCTCCGCGTACGAAAGGACTTTCGAAAATCCGAAACCGGGACATGAACCAACTATCAACGCGCAACGCAACGGAACTAAAATTACAAGTCAACTATGCACATAAATATAATATAATATATAAATAATTCTTAAAATTATATATATATATATATATATATATATATATATATATATATATATATATATATATATATATTATATATTAAAAACCGTCGGCAAACTAGAAAACAAAAGCGTGTGAATTGGATCAGAGGGCCATGCGATCGCATGGCCAGAAGGCACAAAATCTATGCGATCGCATGGGCATCAGAATCTGGCCAAATGCTATAAAAGGCGACGAATTCTGCATGAAATATACACATCTTTTTTCAATCTCTCTTTCTCTCTATGTAATATATAATTTTAATTATAATTTTAATTTAGATTAATAATAAATTATGGTTTAGTTGGGTTAATGTAAGAAATGTTTTACGGGTTTTAAAGTCAGAACTCTGTCCGTGTAACGCTTCGCGATTAATCACCACTGTAAGCTATGTTCTTCCTTTTTAAATTAATGTCTCGTAACTAAGTTATTATTATGCTTATTTGAGCCGAAGTAATCGTGATGTTGGACTAAATATTAAGACGGGGTTATTAGATTTTGTACCATAATTAAGGTTTGGACAAAAGACCGACACTTGTGGACATTGGACTATTGACTATTAATAGATAGGGGGTATTGTCTAATCGAATGACAACTCATTAGAATCTGTCGAACCTATCTTCAAATTAGTTAATCTAATAATTATTAAAATGATTATGTATGTTCTATTTAGTGACATTTATACGACATCTTTTACGATCATTTAATTAATTATTCGGGTTGGGTAATTGATTATTCATTCTGATCAAGTGAGTAAATTAATATTCATATCTCATTAAAACAAGGGTGGATTACATACAAGGATAATTGGTGTAATTGTTAACAAAGTATTAAAACCTTGGATTACACGCAGTCGATAACCTGGTGTAATTATTAACAAAGTATTAAAACCTTGTTACAGTTCGAATCCCTAATTAGTTGGAATATTTGACTTCGGGAATAAGGTTAATTTGACGAGCATTTTATAATTATGACCGATGGACTATTATGGACAAAAACCATATAGGTATCAAATAATCCAGGATAAAGGACAATTAACCCAGGGTAATAAATTAAAATCAAAACGTCAAACATCATGATTACGGAAGTTTAAATAAGCATAATACTTTTATTTCATATTTCATCGTACCTTTATTTACTGTCATTTTAATTACTACAATTTACTTTATCGCAATTTAAATTCTATCATTTATATTATCGTCATTTATCTTTAAGATTTATTTAAAATCGACAAACCGGCCATTAAACGGTAAAAACCCCCTTTTATAATAATATTACTATATATAATTATATATATTTTATATAAATATAGTTGTTAAAAATATAGCGTTAAACTCAGCTAGCTCCCTGTGGAACGAACCGGACTTACTAAAAACTACACTACTCTACAATTAGGTACACTGCCTATAAGTGTTGTAGCAAAGTTTAAGTATATCCCATCTATATAAATAAATAAAACTTGTGTAAATTGTATCGTATTTCGTAATAAAAATAATAGTATTTCGTACTACACCTCGAACAACATCAATTACCGGGGCTACCTCCACACAGATGAGTAGAATTCTAGATTGATCTCATACCAGGAGCTGCACCTGTAGCCTGATCTCCATATAGACTTGCACCTTCAGAAATGCAAAAATTACAAAACCAGTTGCAAGAATTATCGGACCGTGGATTTATTCATCCCAGTTTTTCACCTTGGGGTGCTCCTATTCTGTTCGTCAAGAAGAATAATGGATCTATGAGAATGTGCATAGATTACCGAGAATTAAACAAATTAACGATCAAGAATCGTGATATGTTTTCAAAAGGAATAACAAGTTCTTGTTCGGCAAGACACTTCTTTAAGTTGATACATTTAATGTAGGATGAACGGAATTTTGATTGAGTTGGGAGTTCGAAACGGTACCAAACGGGTCCAATACGCTCCAAGATTTCAAAAGGATCAAAATATCGTGGATTTAGTTTTCTACGTTTTCCGAAATGGATTACACCTTTTCAAGGTGCGATATTTAATATTATACAGTCACCCACTAGGAATTCGAGAGGCTTACGGCTAACATCGGCATAGTGGCGATTACGGGCAGTCTTGGGTCTTTCTTGGATTTGAACGATCTTAACGGTTATTTCATGAATTAGTTCGGGTCCTGTGGTTTGCTTGTCACCTACTTCAGTCCAACGAATAGGAGAACGAAATTTGCGACTATATAAAGTTTTGAAAAGGTGTGGCGTTAATAATCGAATGATAACTATCTTTGTAAGAGGAAATCAATTAAAGGCAACAATACAAGTTCGTGATATGTTTTCCAAGGTTTGAATCGTATGTTTGCTTGGTCCGTCGGTGTGTGGATGATACGCGGTACTCATGTTTAAACGTGTTGGCAAGGCTTCTTGTAAGGCACTTCAAAATCTAGAAGTGAAACGAGCATCTCGATCCGAAACAAACGACAAAGGCACACTGTGTCGAGATAGAATTTCTATAATGTATAGTTGTACAAGTTTTTCCCATCTTGTCAGTTTCTGAAGAACGTTTGTTGGGACAAGTTTCTTATCGGTTTCTGAAAACGTTTGTTAGGACTATTCACCCTCGAGGTGAATACTAGTATGACATGAAGAGTCTCTCTCTCCATTGAGAATTTAGATAAAGGATTTTTTTTACACGGATGTACGAGTGTAATGTGAGAGGATTTTCCGCCTCGATGTGAGCATATCAAGCGTTCCGTAGTTCGTCGATAAAAGTGTGCGAAGACGAGATAGTATACACGTGTAACATATGTTTGGAAGTTAAAAGAATTGGTCATTCGTTCAAAAGTATAAATAGGATTTGGAAATATCAAGATGTGTCCCTGGTTTGGTTGTTATCAATATTCTCGAAGTTTTCGGATGGCAACAAGGAAAAATAAAGTCATGTACATGGCACATGATGGTGACTAGGTTGATCGAGTCCAATCACCATCACGTGTCATTAGAACTTTGGTATGACTTACCATAATATAACTACGTTGATCGAGTGTCGTTATATTATGCTAACTCATACCTCCATTCCCACATCACTCCATAGAATCAAGTTCGTGTAATCGTAAAGATTTAAAATGAACAAAGTGTAACGACATCTCTAACGTGATTCGTATTAAATCGAAAGAATTAGTGCAACTCTGAAGATGCGTTTCCCGAGGGAAGTGTATAACTGGTTGTTCACGTCAATGCTGTTCAAGTCAAACAATAACGTCTTTAGGTACGAAAAGAGTAACGAATCATGATAACGAGTAGTATGCAACCGTAGTGTTAAGCAGTGATGACGATACTCATCTAGAGTAGTGGTGGTAGTAACAAGAAGTGGTAGATAGTGAAGATCACCGGTGTAACATCGGTAGTGGTTAATGATTTCCATAGTGGTGGAAACTTTATAGTACTCGTGGATAGTAAGCTGGGACGGTGGTGAATAACAACCTGGGAGACAAGGTTCCTGAACTAGTGTAACTGATGAAGTCGTCGTCGTCCTTACGCGTATGAATCTCGAATTTACGTGTGTTACCAGAAAGTGACAGAGTACGAGTTCGCATGAGGAAAATTTGGTACCATTATGGAGTTCACCTAAGAAAGATTCAAGTATATATGCACAAGTAGTCAAGTAAGTGCTATCTATAGCAAATGCAAGTCAGAATGCAATGATTCACTATCCGGTTGTAGTCTAGATTCACTAATGCGTCCTAACGACTCTGTCAGACACACTAAGGCATATCCTAGTTCCCTAAAACCAACGATCTGATACCATCTATAACGACCCGACAAAATCGTCATTGACGGCGCCGTTAACTTAAGTCCCGTTACATGGTCATAGTCCCTAAATGAGACGCGTTTGACCAAAATTATGTCGCATTCATTTGAAACGTATATGACTTGCAAAGTTTTAATTTACCAAACGGTTCGAAAAAGAGTTTAAGTTTACAAAATTATAAAGTATAAATGAAATAACTTGCGACATAATATAAGTTGAAAATCATGAGTGCTATCAATAGCGTATACATGTAAACTTTAAGTTTGAATCCAAAAGTGCTATCACTAGCGTATGCATGTATACTTGACCCCAAGCAAGTAATCAAAGTGTGCGGAAGCATGTATCAAGTAGCCAAGTATGAACCTGAGAAACATATAGAAAACTGTCATAGAAAAACGTTGGTGAAATTATAGGTGTATTAGTAAACGTTGTTTTTGAACCACAAGATTTTGTATTTCCATAACGTTGATTATCTAAATCGTTTGCATTCTAAAAGTATGTTCGCGAGCACCCAATTATCAAACTTAACTGTTTTGTACCATGTTACGTAGTGTTAGAACATACACTATACTCAAAATATATTCCATCCGCTAACGGTAGCGAACCGTCCGAATGAGGGCTCGTCAAGCCCATGTGATCACATAACATAAGTTCACGTTTACACCCTGCAAGTGTAACTGATGATAATTGAATTGAGGCTTTTTGTTCTAACTCGCTGTAGAATGTTTGTTTTCGTACTTGTGTTCAAAGCATAAAAGTATGATACGTATATGTTTCTCATCCCATAATTTAAAGAGTAAAAGTTGTTGAAAAGGTGGGACTATGATTGAAAGGACCCGTTCATATACATTATAAACGATTCACAATAGTTGATTATATTGCGAGGTATTTGACCTCTATATGATACATTTTACAAACATTGCATTCGTTTTTAAAAGACAAAATTTCTTTACATAGAAAATTGACAGGCATGCATACAATTTCATTATATCCACTATCCAACTATAAATTGATTTAATAATAATCTTTGATGAACTCAATGACTCGAATGCAACGTTCTTCAAAATATGCTATGAAAGACTCCAAGTAATATCTTTAAAATGAGCAAATGCACAGCGGAAGATTTCTTTAACACTTGAGAATAAACATGCTTTAAAGTGTCAACCAAAAGGTTAGTGAGTTCATTAGTTTATCATAATCATTTATTTCCATCATTTTAATAGACCACAAGAATTTCATTTCCAGTTCTCATAAATATACGTCCCATGCATAGAGACAAAAATAATCATTCATATGGTGAACACCTGGTAACCGACATTAACTAGATACATATAAGAATATCCCCTATCATTCCGGGATCCTCCTTCAGACATGATATAAATTTCAAAGTACTAAAGCATCCGGTACTTTGGATGGGGTTTGTTAGGCCCAATAGATCTATCTTTAGGATTCGCGTCAATTAGGGTGTCTGTTCCCTAATTCTTAGATTACCAGACTTTAATAAAAAGGGGCATATTCGATTTCGATAATTCAACCATAGAATGTAGTTTCAATTACTTGTGTCTATTTCGTCAAACATTTATAAAAACGCATGTATTCTCAGTCCCAAAAATATAAAGGGTAAAAAGGCAAATGAAACTCACCATACTGTATTTCGTAGTAAAAATACATATAACGTCATTGAACAAGTGCAAGGTTGGCCTCAGATTCACGAACCTAAATTAATTATATATAATTATGTGTTGGTCAATATTTGTCTAACAAATTAGGTCAAGTCATAGTGTACCACAATCCTAATGCTCGAGACTAATATGCAAAAGTCAACAAAAGTAAATTTTAACTCAAAATAATTTCCAAAAATCTATACATGATTAATATATAGTTTAAATATCGTCGTTTTATATTTTTAAATATTTTTAAAAGATTTATTAGAGTAAATAATATAATTTATTTATTAATAAATAAAATTTTATATTAAATTTATATAATAAAATATACTTTTATATATATTAAGTAATAAAATTTATAGGGTTCATTTAATATCATAAAGATAATATGATATGTATTATTAAAGTAAGTTATTACACGTAGTAAAATATGTTTGTATCACATATTTATTTGATAAAATAATATCTATAATGATAGTAAGTAAAAGTTGTATTATTTTGTAATAATAATTATTATTATAAAAATATCAATATTTATAATTACTAAGATGACATTATGATAATACGATAATTCTAATTATGATAACTTTAATATTTACGATAATTTTTAATATTATCTTTAAAATAATAATTCTATTTAAAATAATAATAATAATGATATTTTATAGTAACAATGACATTTCTATTAAAATGATAATTTTTGTTAAAATGATAGTTTTAATACTAACGATACTTTTAATAATAATAGTAATGATAAAAATAATAAGAACTATAATTTTATCTAAATCAATATCTTATAATATTTTAATTTCATCATGATACTCTTACTCATTATTTCCTAATCGTTTCGTTTAATAGCTTTTAATCGTCTTTTATATCGTGTTCATAATAATGATAATAATAGTAATCAAAATAATTAGGTGTTACAAATATTTGTTTTAATTACACTAATATTAATAATGATAGTTACTATAACATTATTAACGATAATACTAATAATTATCTTAATGATAATATAGTAATAATAGTAATAATAATAATAACAATAACAATAACCATTTTTAAATAATGATATATATATTAATAATGATAATAATAACAATAATAATAATAATAATAATAATAATAATAATAATAATAATAATAATAATAATAATAATAATAATAATAATAATAATAATAATAATAATTGGATAATAATAATAATACTAATTATAACTTTAACGATAATAACGATAGTAATAATAAAAAAATAACAATTTTTAATGATAAATCCCTTTTATTGATAAAGATAATAATAATGATAATAATAAGACAAAACTAGAACGACGATAAAAACGACGATAATAATAATCATTTTTAATAAAAATATCGAAAATTCAATTGATTATAACTTCTAATCCCTTCATCAAAACCATTTGATATCTAAAGGAAAAGTTCTTAATTTTTCGCTAGCTTTACAAGGACATGCATATCTTATACCTTATCTCAACCGCAAGTGTAACTAATTCAATATTCAACCTAACCTGTCTAAGGGCAATATCAAAAGTACAAGCATGCATAATCCTAAATACTCGAGCACTAGTCAGGGATACACTATTAGTATGTAAAAGTTAAATTATGAGTACTCACGTATCAATATTGAGATTCAATATTGCAGGAAAGGTACGTAGACGCAACGGAAATGATAAACACTATATTGACCTCACGAGCATACCCATGAACCATACTCAATCACCTCCATAGCTATAACCCATAATTTCCTTAATCCTATTCTACTAGAAAAACAATTTCGAAATCACTCGAACAGCACTCCGTCGTAATATTTTATGTATACTAATAATATCTTAAAATAATACGGAGTAAATATATATATGTAAATCGATTGAGAGAGTTTAGAGAAAAATATTTTCAAGTTTCTATGAAATAATGAAACTTATTGAATTCTATTTATAATAGATTTTTGAATTATTAAAGTGAATTATTAAAGTGAATTATTAAAGTATGAATTATTAAAGTGAATAATTAAAGTATGAATTATTAAAGTGAATTATTAAAGTATGAATTATTAAAGTGAATTATTAAAGTATGAATTATTAAAGTGAATTATTAAAGCGAATTATTAAAGTTAAAGTAAAGTAAAAATAAAGTAAAGGTAAATTTTAAGTATAGTAAAAGTATAAAACTATGTACGTATAATACGCGTATAAATATATATAATATTAATTTAAATCGTTATATATATTTAATAAAATAAAATATAAATATCGTTATCTTTATCATACTAGTTAAGTAATGAGTTGTCAAAAGTGGTTCTAGATTGTTATAAAAGTTATATACGTTTTAATAATAAAGTTCTTTTTAAACTGAAAACGTTTTTGTACGTTTGAACTAAATAGATCAATCGAGTCTTTATGAGATTCAATCTTCCACTATCCTTTGTCTAGTTCTCAATGATTGACAATTTGTTCTTATTTATAAATCACTTTACCATTTTCCGAATATTGTTAAAATGGAAAGATTTCTTCAAATCAACGTGGGCCTTTCAATAGAGACTTGTAATCATAATTCAATATATTTGATAATTCAATCATTTGATCTTATCTTCTAATTCCATTGATAAACATTTTGAAATAGATACAATCATATAAAGTATTTAATCTAATATTTTGTTTACGTTTCAAGTTATAATATATATACACATATACATATATAATCATATTCGTTTAATGGTTCGTGAATAGTTGGAACTTGGTTGAGGTTGAATGAATGTATGAACATAGTTTAAAATTCTTGCAATTTAACTTAACAAATATTGCTTATCGTGTCAGAAACATATAAAGATTAAAGTTTAAATTTGGTTGGAAATTTTCGGGTTGTCACAGTACCTACCCGTTAAAGAAATTTTGCCCCGAAATTTGAGTGGAAAGGTTGTGAATGATAATAAGTATGTTTTCATGATGCATACGGGCTGAAAATTAGAGTTTTATCATCAGGCAATAATTTGGATAAACAATCCATTTATATGAAGAGTACGAATAAAGCTAACATAGAAGAGTGAAATGAGTAAGTGTAGATTCATCTTATCATTTGACGTAGATATGATTGATTCCCAGATTTCAAGGGATTTGAAGAAAATCTTCTTAATAAGATTTGACTCTCCGGTAATCAAGGGAATTAGGATCCGCTTTAAATGCGATCGTCCATTTTAATTGTTCTGTCGGAGATTTTCTTATAAATTCACCTCCTTCATTTCCTTACAACTCACACCTTCTGTTCATGCATTTTATACAAGTCTCTAGACATCTACCCACGTCCATTGCAGGTACAACAATTTACAGGCCACCATGATTGCTCGTTATTATCCTATCCGTGTTTGTATGTGGTTACAGGAACTGCAGGAACGAGATTTAGATGTTTGACAATGTTCTACTTAGTCAGGCGTACGAGTGAAGCCTCACTAGTACGGCTGACAGGCTCATACACACGGTTGATGCTGAGCTAAGTCACAATTACAGCCTAAATGAGAAGACACGAGTGAGTGATCACCCGTACGGCTGATGAAGCCAACTCATACGTGTGATGAATGAATCATATGGGTAAGTCAACAGCAGGGGTATATAAAGTATTATGTTCTTCATTTTAGGTTAAGCCTCTCATTTGTTACACACACTCAGATCTAGTGAGCTCCTTCGATTCTCTCTCAGTCCAAATCACCCAGGTGGTGAATAATAGCTCTAGGTGTTGATCTAATCAAACTTGATTTAGTTGTGGTTTGACTAAATTAATAAAAAAAAAAACTAAACCTATTCACTAGAGGGTTTGATTCACTTATTCCGCCATTGTGTGAGTTAAATCTGTTGATTTCTAAGTTCCTAGTCATGTTTCATCACCTTCTATTCTTTCCCCCTCAACTCATATTTTAAAGTATTCATCAATATGCTCCATCCAGTTCTGATTCTCGATATACTTCTAACTTTCATATCGGTCATTCTTCTTTTTCATCTACCGCTGGAAGAATCTATTTACTTCTACTATACTCTTGGGTTTATAGTGTTTCTAGTTCTCTCGTGTCTTTATATTGCTATATGCATCGATATATATGGTTTATAATTTCTTGTTTGTCGTTGGGATTTATATGTTCCCTTATATTTCAAAGTCTCTGCTTCTGTCTTCTATAATCATTATCATTCACAGTTAATGCTCTCTTTTATTTGCTGCAATTTATACCCAAATTTCTATTTCGAAGTTTTGTCCTTTCGTTTCTTCTTCTTGCGATTAAGCACCGCTTGTAATGGTCCAGAATTCACAGATATGAATTTCGGAATGAACATTGTTAATGTTCTAGGAAGGAAATTTTGATGGCACGATCTTGACTTGTCAAATTACTAGAATACCTTGGAAAAGGCCGAATCATCAAGAAATATTTTCTTGATATTTTAGAGGTTAAATAGAATACAAGAGTCGTATAACATGGCACATGATGATGTTATGATCTGTGAATCATCACGTTCCATTTAGAAACTCAGCATGACTTACTGTAATATAATCACATTGATCAAGTGTCATTATATTATACTAATTCATGATTCAGTTCCCAACATTACTTCAAAATATTCCTATTTTAAACTTGAATGTTTCAGAAATTAGAAACTAAAATAGTTTCTTTTATGATGTAATACAGATAGCGCGAAGAGGTAAATGATTTCAAATAAGAAAAATTAAGAAAATATCTTCAGAAATATGGAGGATATTTATAATGAAAGATATGATGATATTTTAGAATTTCTAATATCAGAGGATGATGAAGAATATTGTCCGCAGGGGTTTAGAGTCAGGAGCAAGGTATTCGTTAATGACTTCAGTAGGTACTGAATCATTTGGATCCTTTGAAGTCAGGTTCAGTCTTTGTAATTTGTCCACAGCCTCCTTCCTACTTTGCTCAATCCGTTTTCCAGTTCCAAAACTTCTCTTTTTCTGCGCTTTGCCAGCACACTTCATCATTATCATCCAGCTTTTACCATTTAAAGTCGTTTATAGTTTTTGCTACTTCATCAGCATTTTTTTTTCCATTTTCGGGGAACCAATTCGTAGTTCGGAGTGTTTTTCAGAAACTTCACATTCAAATTAAGTCCAGAAGATAGACGTTATATATACACATATAACTTTTGGCGTAGACATCCTGCGAGATTTCAAAATACTGATTGCTAATTCCCAATGATTCGTATGGCAATTCTCGTTACAAGATGTGAATGAGTAAATGATGGGGTTTCAATGAATAATTATAATGACTTTTTGGAGAGGCTAAAGTCAAAGGGTAATGAAGTTGTTGGTACATCTGCTAATAATGTGGTGGAATGTAAAAGGTTCCCTGGTAACGATGGTGTATATCTCAAGGTTATAATAAGGTTAGTCTGACTGAAAAGTCGAAGTTGACTTGCTGGAGCTGTGACAAAACTGGCTACTTTGAATAGGAGTCGCAAAGTTATTTTTGCTAATAAATGCCAAAGAATCTGACGCGGATACGTTGTTTAAACTTTTACTTTCGTTTCAAGAGTTTTTTTTTTCGGGTACATAACTGTGGGTAACATGTGGTTGGATCATCATCTCAATTGCTCATCATTCGAAGTGTCTTCAGAAATTTTCGAAGGGTTTGAACACAAATTGTAATCGTTAACATACATTTGATGTTCTAACACAGTTTTGAAGTCAAAATATAGCTTGTGAAAGATGTAAGGATCTAAGAGTGATGATTTTGGTCATATCTCAAGTTGAATTTTGAGATTTCAAAATCAGAATATGTAATTAAATTTTGAATGAGTATGGTTGTTTTGATTTCTATAAAAGAATGTATATTGTTGTGAAAGTAGGGAGTATAATGGATGATTTGCTGAATCAGATTCGAAGAATGTAACATATTAATTGTGAATTTATATATTTCTCGGGTATTACCTACCCGTTAAAAAAAAATTTCACAATTAATATTTTGTACAAAAGAATTTTATTACAGTCTTTATGAAAATATATATATATGTATATTTTCTTCAGATGTAACATAGATTTAATGAGTTAATGTTAAATTAAACTCATTTGATTTACGGTTGAAACTAGAATTGAATAATCCCTAAAGGCTTTAAAAAGTAAATAACTTTTACGCAGTATTTCTTTAATGACATTGAAATTTTGAATCAATACTTCGTTATTTGTTGATGTATGATGTTCGGTTCGTGAAATTCTTGTGAATTTCGCAAAGTATGAATGATGTTATCTGAAAAGTTTCGGGTACATCGATGATGAAAGTGTAAAATCAAATATATACTTGATTTATTATGAATTAGAATTTGTTGAATTGCGACAGAAATTGTAGTTAACGCTGGTTAAGTTACGGCCGAAGGACGTACATTATTGCATATTTGTAATATGAATTAACCGAGTAGTTAAGATTCACACACAATAGCTTAGCACGGAAAGATTTATTTCAATATATATATATATATATATATATATATATATATATATATATATATATATATATATATATATATATATATATATATATATATATATATATATATATACATATAATTTCTTCAGAGGGAATGAGTTAATTCTTCATAACTCATTGATACAATATACATGTTATTGATTCGTAATGATGTCCACAGTGATTCTTGAACTGACGGAGTTTGTGATGTTATCGGTGTTGTTGATTCGGATGTTGACTGTACTGACGATGCTGGTAACGCTGACGGTACTGTTGATGCTGTTGGTAAAGCAAGTTTAGCTAGTTAATCACACACTATTTTTGTCAGGGTTTCTACTCTTCCTTCTATCATTTTGGTTCGCTTAACTGATTTATGGTTAGGGCTAGATTAGATAATCTCTAAGACTTTAGAGATTACATAATCACCGCGAAATGTTTCTCCAATGAAGTTATAAATTAATACTTCGTCAATTATTGTTGTTGGTACTCCTTGGTATCTTTGGTGCGTATGACGTTGATGCTCGTGGGACAGATTGTGATGTTGAGGTTTACGACGCGGTTGTGGTTGGAGGTGGTAATGGTACTGTTGGCGTTGATGATGGTGGTACTGGTTATGCTGCTGATGCTGCTGCTGGTGTTTGTAATCTCTACACCATATTCTCCAAAGCCACTACCCGAGCGCGAAGCTCGTTGACTTCTTCTATTACACCGGGGTGATTGTCGGTTCGGATGAGCGGATAAATAAAATCTAGAATTTGATGTAGTATATAATCGTGGCAAGATACTCTGGAAATGAGAGAGAAAATAGTGTTTCGGACAGGTTCGCCGGTAAGTGCTTCAGGTTCTTCGCCAAGAGGGCAATGTGGTGGATGGAAAGGATCGCCTTCTTCTTGTGTCCAATGATTGAGGAGGCTACGAACCCATCCCCAATTCATCCAAAATAGATGATGGCTGATTGGTTGATCCATTCCAGTCACACTGCTTTCGGAGCTTGAGTGGGATTCCATATCGGAATTCTAGGGACTTGAACTAATGACGAATTCCATTTCGTACGATTAGATAAAGGATTTTTTTTTTTCGATATGAAATGATTTTGGCTAACGGATGGTATTCCAATTACATAGAATATATATATATATATATATATATATATATATATATATATATATATATATATATATATATATATATATATATATATATATATATATATAGAGAGAGAGAGAGAGATCAAAAGATTTCGTAGATTACGGAGGACTTTGCGGGATATGTCAGGCAAAGTTTAAAGTAACAGATACGATAAGATACGATTTAGCAGATATGCTAAGATATGAATTTTTGTCTATACACTATTCATGCAATCAATGCAGCAAGACGTGTCTTAGACTAAAAATGATAAGCAGGTAATTTCCTGAGGATGATAAGTAGTTAATTTTTGACACAAAATGATAAGCAAAACTTTTGACATGCAGACACGGTCGAAGTCCAGACTCACTAATGCATCCTATCGACTTATCAGTTAGACACACTAATGCAGACCTGGTTCGCTAAGACCACCGCTCTGATACCAACTGAAAGGACCCGTTCATATACATTATAAACGATTCACAATAGTTGATTACATTGAGAGGTATTTGACCTCTATATGATACATTTTACAAACATTGCATTCGTTTTTAAAAGACAAACTTTCTTTACATAGAAAATTGACAGGCATGCATACCATTTCATAATATCCACTATCCAACTATAAATTGATTTAATAATAATCTTTGATGAACTCAATGACTCGAATGCAACGTTCTTCGAAATATGCTATGAAAGACTCCAAGTAATATCTTTAAAATGAGCAAATGCACAGCGGAAGATTTCTTTAACACCTGAGAATAAACATGCTTTAAAGTTTCAACCAAAAGGTTGGTGAGTTCATTAGTTTATCATAATCATTTATTTCCATCATTTTAATAGACCACAAGAATTTCATTTCCAGTTCTCATAAATATACGTCCCATGCATAGAGACAAAAATAATCATTCATATGGTGAACACCTGGTAACCGACATTAACTAGATACATATAAGAATATCCCCTATCATTCCGGGATCCTCCTTCAGACATGATATAAATTTCGAAGTACTAAAGCATCAGGTACTTTGGATGGGGTTTGTTAGGCCCAATAGATCTATCGTTAGGATTCGCGTCAATTAGGGTGTCTGTTCCCTAATTCTTAGATTACCAGACTTTAATAAAAAGGGGCATATTCGATTTCGATAATTCAACCATAGAATGTAGTTTCAATTACTTGTGTCTATTTTGTCAAACATTTATAAAAACGCATGTATTCTCAGTCTCAAAAATATAAAGGGTAAAAAGGCAAATGAAACTCACCATACTGTATTTCGTAGTAAAAATACATATAACGTCATTGAACAAGTGCAAGGTTGGCCTCAGATTCACGAACCTAAATTAATTATATATAATTATGTGTTGATCAATATTTGTCTAACAAATTAGGTCAAGTCATAGTGTACCACAATCCTAATGCTCGAGACTAATATGCAAAAGTCAACAAAAGTAAATTTTGACTCAAAATAATTTCCAAAAATCTATACATGATTAATATATAGTTTAAATATCGTCGTTTTATATTTTTAAATATTTTTAAAAGATTTATTAGAGTAAATAATATAATTTATTTATTAATAAATAAAATTTTATATTAAATTTATATAATAAAATATACTTTTATATATATTAAGTAATAAAATTTATAGGGTTCATTTAATATCATAAAGATAATATGATAGCTATTATTAAAGTAAGTTATTACACGTAGTAAAATATGTTTGTATCACATATTTATTTGATAAAATAATATCTATAATGATACTAAGTAAAAGTTGTATTATTTTGTAATAATAATTATTATTATAAAAATATCAATATTTATAATTACTAAGATGACATTATGATAATACGATAATTCTAATTATGATAACTTTAATATTTACGATAATTTTTAATATTATCTTTAAAATAATAATTCTATTTAAAATAATAATAATAATGATATTTTATAGTAACAATGACATTTCTATTAAAATGATAATTTTTTTTTAAAATGATAGTTTTAATACTAACGATACTTTTAATAATAATAGTAATGATAAAAATAATAAGAACTATAATTTTATCTAAATCAATATCTTATAATATTTTAATTTCATCATGATACTCTTACTCATTATTTCCTAATCGTTTCGTTTAATAGCTTTTAATCGTCTTTTATATCGTGTTCATAATAATGATAATAATAGTAATCAAAATAATTAGGTGTTACAAATATTTGTTTTAATTACACTAATATTAATAATGATAGTTACTATAACATTATTAACGATAATACTAATAATTATCTTAATGATAATATAGTAATAATAGTAATAATAATAATAACAATAACAATAACCATTTTTAAATAATGATATATATATTAATAATGATGATAATAATAATAATACTAATAATAATAATAATAATAATAATAATAATAATAATAATAATTGGATAATAATAATAATACTAATTATAACTTTAACGATAATAACGATAGTAATAATAAAAAAATAACAATTTTTTAATGATAAATCCCTTTTATTGATAAAGATAATAATAATGATAATAATAAGATAAAACTAGAACGACGATAAAAATGACGATAATAATAATAATCATTTTTAATAAAAATATCGAAAATTCAATTGATTATAACTTCTAATCCGTTCATCGAAACCATTCGATATCTAAAGGAAAAGTTCTTAATTTTTCGCTAGCTTTACAAGGACATGCATATCTTATACCTTATCTCAACCGCAAGTGTAACTAATTCAATATTCAACCTAACCTGTCTAAGGGCAATATCAAAAGTACAAGCATGCATAATCCTAAATACTCGAGCACTAGTCAGGGATACACTATTAGTATGTAAAAGTTAAATTATGAGTACTCACATATCAATATTGAGATTCAATATTGCAGGAAAGGTACGTAGACGCAACGGAAATGATAAACACTATATTGACCTCACGAGCATACCCATGAACCATACTCAATCACCTCCATAGCTATAACCCATAATTTCCTTAATCCTATTCTACTAGAAAAACAATTTCGAAATCACTCGAACAGCACTCCGTCGTAATATTTTATGTATACTAATAATATCTTGAAATAATACGGAGTAAATATATATATGTAAATCGATTGAGAGAGTTTAGAGAAAAATATTTTCAAGTTTCTATGAAATAATGAAACCTATTGAATTCTATTTATAATAGATTTTTGAATTATTAAAGTGAATTATTAAAGTATGAATTATTAAAGTGAATAATTAAAGTATGAATTATTAAAGTGAATTATTAAAGTATGAATTATTAAAGTGAATCATTAAAGTATGAATTATTAAAGTATTAAAGTATGAATTATTAAAGTGAATTATTAAAGTTAAAGTAAAGTAAAAATAAAGTAAAGGTAAAGTTTAAGTATAGTAAAAGTATAAAACTATGTACGTATAATACGCGTATAAATATATATAATATTAATTTAAATCGTTATATATATTTAATAAAATAAAATATAAATATCGTTATCTTTATCATACTAGTTAAGTAATGAGTTGTCAAAAGTGGTTCTAGATTTTTATAAAAGTTATATACGTTTTAATAATAAAGTTCTTTTTAAACTGAAAACGTTTTTGTACGTTTGAACTAAATAGATCAATCGAGTCTTTATGAGATTCAATCTTCCACTATCCTTTGTCTAGTTCTCAATGATTGACAATTTGTTCTTATTTATAAATTACTTTACCATTTTCCGAATATTGTTAAAATGGAAAGATTTCTTCAAATCAACGTGGGCCTTTCAATAGAGACTTGTAATCATAATTCAATATATCTGATAATTCAATCATTTGATCTTATCTTCTAATTCCATTGATAAACATTTTGAAATAGATACAATCATATAAAGTATTTAATCTAATATTTTATTTACGTTTCAAGTTATAATATATATACACATATACATATATAATCATATTCGTTTAATGGTTCGTGAATCGTTGGAACTTGGTCGAGGTTGAATGAATGTATGAACATAGTTTAAAATTCTTGCAATTTAACTTAACAAATATTGCTTATCGTGTCGGAAACATATAAAGATTAAAGTTTAAATTTGGTTGGAAATTTCCGGGTTGTCACAATGATCTCACCGTAGTTGCATGCCAAAGTACTTGAAATTAAACGTTGTGCAAATGAAAGTCGCTTAGCCTTGACCTAAACAATAAGTTGTATCAATTACGGGTTACGACACAATGTCGAGCGAAATAAGTTCAATTAGTCCTATGGCTCGTTAGACTCGATTATATATAGCATGTGAATCACGTTGTCAAGTTTCATGCAAGTTATAAGTATAAACGCAAGTTAGAACGATTGCACACGTATTTGGTTAAGTTTGACTAAAAGTCAAACTTTGTCAAAGTCAACGGGGCCGGGTATCCGACAATTTTTCTTCAATTAGAAATCATATATGAACATGTTGGCCAAGTTTCATGTTAATCGGAGGTGCGTAGCATAGTTAGAATTAAACGGTAAACGACCAAAGCAAGCAGAAATTTGTAGTTCATTTGGACGGCGTCCAGACTGGCTGGACGGCGTCCAGCAATGGAAGGACAGGACGGCGTCCAAGGGTCTGGATGGCGTCCAAACACCTGGGCAGTTGGATTTGCAGAAAATTCACAAGTCTCGAACCAAAACTTAAACAAACACTATTTGTGAACCGAAAACACTTAGAACATGTATCTTACACCGTTGGAAAGGTATTTTGACAAGGAAAACAACTAAACACGTTTCATAAAATCAAATTCATCATTTACAACAACAAAATCCTCGTCGAATGATCGTTAAAAGTCCATTATCAAAGTTTCAAGTTCGTAAAACGCATTCCATGATTCGGGAACTTACTAAACATATATAATATACCGTTTCGTAGGTAATTACGCATACAATACAACTAAACACTTACCAACAACATTGCAAAGCATTTGATGCATCGAAAGTTCGTTTTAAAATCTATCAAACCCTAACCAAGAATCATGAAATCAATAATCATGTTAATGAGGTCTTACCAAGCCACCCAACATATCAAATTGAAGCTAATGATGCTAGTAACACATTTAACACAATAGGTTTAACATCTAACAACATTTAATCAATCAAAATCAAAGATTAAACTAACCCATTTCAAGTGTTCATGCTAGTTACACCAAATAACAAGATCGTGCATACAAATTACATACACGACATCATAATGAGCCATAGACACTAATTAACACCATTTCAAGTCTAAAGGTCTAATTTATGAAAATTAGAGATTTTGAAAAGCTTACTCCAAGCTATGAAATTGGTACCAAAACGTATAGGATGAAGAGAGGATTCCAAAAGTACGATTCGTTTTGTTGTAAGCTTCCTAGATCCGAATTAGATGATGAATCTTTGTTGTTGGGGTTTGAGAGAAAAAAATGAAAGTATTAAGAAAGGGATAAGAGAGAAATGAGAGCATGAGAGGTGGGAGGTGATTGACTAGTCCCACTAGTTATCTCGTTGGCCAAATGGCAAAGTTAGTCCCCCCGAGTTTGAAAGCGGGTGCGTGAATTAACTGAACGAATTATTTTTAAAAACGCAAATTAACGAGAGAGGTTATAATTAAATAATGAAAATATTAGGAACGTTAGTTAATGAAAGATACGAATTTAGATAACAAAAGATATTATCTAAAAAAAAGACGGGCGTTGTGATACCCCGTACAAAATTAACGTGTACGGATCATCAACAACAGGATCATTACAAGGTCAAACACTATATGCTGTTTTAAAATAAGTTTGCATTCAAAAGAAAAGGTGACGTCATAACCAACGTCAAATGTTTAACATACGATAGTGTGCTTCTACGAATAGAAGGCAATAATAATAGTACGTGACCCAATGGTCATTACAAATTTATTGTTTCAAAAGTAACATAGTTTGAATGCAAAATAAATGTTTCATGCAGAGATATCTCTAACAAAAGCAGCGGGAGTCTACACAGCAAGACAACTACAGCGGAAGCATCAAACCTCTAAGCACCTGAGAAATCATGCTTAAAAACGTCAACACGAATGTTGGTGAGCTATAGTTTAAGTATAACAGTAATGTAAGGTAGGCCACGAGATTTCAGTATTTCAAAACAGTATGAAAAGTATATGTTCAACCGTGGGCACTTGGTAACTAACTTAACGTAATATCACCCCTGAAAGTACACTTGGCGAGTGCGTAAGTTTACGAAGTATTAAACACCGGTTAAATGCTAGCGCTACTAGCCTGAGTGGGGATGTCAAACCCTATGGATCCATATCTAAGATTCGCGTTCACCGGTTCAAAGACCAATGACTAAACGTTACCGAGCTAAGGGGAAAGTTTATGCCGTTGTATAACCCACACATATATAAAGTTTAAGTACTCGTGCCTAGTATGTAAAACGTAAAAAGCGCATGTATTCTCAGTTCCCAAAATAGTTAAAGTAAAAAGGGATGTTATAACTCACAGTGAAAAGTAGTAAAGTCGGTACGAGATAAGTAAGCAAGTAGTTGGTCCGAAAGGTCCTCAACCTAAGTCAAAAGTTACTAAGTCAGTAAATCGTTCCCAAAGGTTTAAAAGTATGTAAATTAGGTCTTAAGTATCATCATCATTCATCATAAGTCAAAAAGGGTAAAGTAAGTTTTCAATCAAGAATAGAGATCGAAACAAAGGATGACTTTGCTCAGCTGCTACGACCTCTATACAAATCGAAAAGATGCGTAGTCAGTGGCTATGGCTCCATATGTGAGTCCTCCAACCACTGACCAATTTTCAGAACCAAACTCGTCTTCGTTTGACCGTGGCGACGGTTTAAGTGCGAGTAGGTCAGAAATTTCAGCATAACGTTACAAATGTGTAGTGACTTTCGGAAGGCTATAAATCCTAAACCGTAAATCGGATTAAGACGAGTCCTAAACGAAAAGTCATCTACTCGAACCGAATATTCTGGAAACTAACTTTTCCAGTAGCCCAGGTTACTGATCAGATCCCAAAACTAGTAAGCAAAGTGTTCCGGTGGGTTCTTGGTGCTTGATGCTCATCACGTTTCTCATCCTTGATGCTTATAGCTTCAAGTGTACAACTCGTTGATGTGTTTGCATTATCTTTACCAAGTTTTGACCATCATGACACTAGTGTATGTCTAAGATATGTAGCACAACTCATTTAAGGGTTGCAAGTAGGTTGATGAACAAAAGTTACATCAAGATCTTAGATCCGACACATACACGAGTTCTAGTAGTAATATTAAGCTATAAACTTGAAAGTAAACTAAATAAATAAGATCTTAAGTTATAGAACTTAGATCTTAGTTAGATCTTAAAGATCCTAGACTAGAAAGTCTAGATCTAGTGTTCTTAAGTTAAATCCTAAGTTATAGAACTTGGATCTTCACTTTAATAAAACAATAAGTTATGAAACTTAGATTTTAATCTTGTAGAATATATATATAAGCTTATAAGCTTTTGTTTTAAACAAAATGAAAGACCATAAGCTATAGAAACTTAGATCCAACATAAGTGTATGAAGTTACAACTAGAAAGTTTAACTTCCATGTTCTTGAACTTACAAAGTTTATACTTTAGTTTCAAGAAAAATGAGATCAAGTTTAACTAGTAATACATGACCAATATTATACAATAATGAAATAAATAAATAAATAAAATGAAGAAATAAACTAAAGTTACAAGTCACAAGTTCATGTTTGTTTCATACTTAAGAAGATTCAAGCCAAAGCTTGGATCTTAAGAAAATAAACCTTAAGTTTACAAAACATGAACACAAGTAAGATCTTAAAGCTTATAATCTTTAGATCTTTATAATATTTCAAGTGTAGAACCATAAGCTAACAAGCTTAGATCCTTGTTCTTGACTTCTCATCAAACAAAGGGTGGAAGAAGCAAGATTCATGAAGATACAAACTAAGAAGCTTGATCTTTAACAACAAGCAACAAACAAGTAAATTGATGATGATACTTGGTGGTTTTTAAAGGAAAAAGAAGAAGAAAAATAAAGTTTGTTACTTACAATTTAGAGAGAAAAAGAAAGAGTGAAAGTAGTGTAAGAAAGGTGTGTGTAAAATGAAGTGTATGCTAGCATATAAGTAACAAAAAAAAGAAATTTGAACTCTCCTCCCATGCCCATATGGCCGACGGTTTAAGGGATCAAAGAGGGAAGTCAAAACTCATCTTTCAAGTGTTGGAAGGTGGTGAATGCTAGTATGAGGTATAAAGTTAAATAAATGGGAAGATGGTCATGCATGCTTGAAACATTTTGTCTCCTCATTTAACTAATTAATCCATGTTTAACCTTAAAGAGTCATTAGCATAATAGTGGGCTTACTAGTAGTCCATTAAGAAAAGTAAGGTGGGCTTCCAAGTCCAATAATATAAGTCCAAGTATAAGTAAGCAACAAATTAATAAAAGCCCAAGTAATTAACTACTTGCATTAGTTAATTAAAAATGATTAATAATAATTAATCATGAACGTAAATAATATTCGAAATATTATTCGAGAAAAACACGTGTCGAAAAGACAAGTCGGGATATGGAAAGTCAATTACGGTAACAAGTAAAATGTATAAGAATACATTTATTAACACGTAAGTATTAATAATAATAAATATTAATAATTTAAGTCGGAAAATCCAGGATCATTACAGGCGTTAAAATAATTTAACGGAAAAATGCGGGATGTTACAAGTTGCATCGGCATTAATAAGATTGTTAAAACTAGCAATATCACCACAAATGCATATACATCCATACATACCAAACTTCAAGATGTGAGAAACTTGAACATTAGATGAAATTAAAAAGCTTGAAACCTTGAAACCTTAGAATCGATAATTGGCACTGAATCAACCAGAAGGACGGAGAACCGCAACGAATTGGTAATTGTCGGATTGATAGAAATTTTGCACCTAAGCTTCTCCTTCAAAGGGGCTCGAATGTACCCACTGTTTCTTTTGAACGCCTCCTCCTTCTTCTTCGGCCACCCCACATATATTGGGCGTCCAAAAAACCTGGACCCATTCATAGAGGAGACAGCCGTCTGTGCGTCTTTAACCTCAACGTAGGAGATAAAAGAGTACCTTCTAGCCATCCAGAATTTGATCTCCGTTAACGTCCCGAATTTACCGAAGACCGATTCGAGCATCTGTCTGGTAATTGTTTTTCCCAACCTACCAATGAAGATAGTGCGAGAGAAAATACCAGAGCCATCCTCATTAGCTGAGTGAGTACCGAAATCCTCCAAATTCTTGCCGGAATTTTTGCTGTTCACGTCTTTACGCCCCGATTTGGAAAAACCAGGAGGGGAATCATCTTCAGAGAGTGAATTGGAGAAGCTAGGGTTAAGAAAGTCACCAAAGGTTAAAGGTTGATGACGATTCGGTGATGAAATTTTAGCTGGAGTTGACAGTGGCGATTGCACATCGTTAGGGTTTATCTGGTTTGCAGTAAAAATCGAAGGCATGATTAGGTTCGTGGAGGTGAAAATAGAAAGTGAATTGAGAAAAGAAGCTTATTTGGAGATGAAAATAGGGGAGGTTAGCGGTGGTGGAAAGTAGGATTCCAGTGAAAGAAAAAGATGCACGATTCCCGAGTCAGAGCATTCTAACGGTTCCATTTATTTTGCACAACGTTTAATCCTTTTCTTATTGAAGACGTGTTCTTCCCATCTTTTTATTGTGTGATATTTGCTTCTTTTTCTCTATTAACATAATCATTTATATAGTAATCTTGAAAGATTATGTTTAATCTTTGTTGGGTATGATAAATTTTGATATTTTTCATAATATGAATTATTAGTTGATGATACAGATTCACTAATCGTTCAACGGTTACAAGAGATCTTAGCTAATGGTGGGTCTTCGAGTTTCATCATTCTATGGCTGGCGTTCGGAGCAATATGATAAATGGCGATTTTTTAGAATTGGAAGTTTAATCCACGAGTTCTGATAGCTTAATGTTTCTATGGTCTATTTTGCGTAATTCTGTTTAAGCATATATCTGCTCTTGGAGTTCAAAATCAATGGAGGCGTTTGTTATCTTTAAAGAGGAGTTATCTTGGTGTTTGGATTACTTTTAGTTAACTACTTTGTACGAAGTATTAACTAAATTTTCTTTTACTAATTACCACTTGTAGTAACAGCTCATACTCTTTCACTTTTTTAGACACCCTGTATACCTTGCACTAGTGTTGACGGTGAGCCTATGACTAAATAAAGATCACTCGCAAGAAACACGGCAACAACGGTAATTGCTTTATCTCATTTTTTAACTTGTGGAATTAGTTAAGCAATGCTAGATATTTCATTATTTATATAAGCTAATGCTTTTTTTTTTCTTTCTTTTTTTTTGTTTTTTTTTTTTTTGTTTTTTTAATTTTAATTTTCCAACAGGCTGGGAATAGAGTATTGCTTTCGGATAAGAACCAACAAAAGGTCATGAAGTTATGATAAAAGAATTATTGTGAATAGGTTTCACGTCTATTTTTTGTACAAAAATTTCTTAGGTATTTTAGGATGATTTTGTTAGTTGTTATGGACCATTTATTTGTTCAAACACTTAGAACTTAGAATGTGTGACAACTGCATAATTTTCCAGTGCATTGCTTTGAGAGAATATTGATGTTGTATTTAGAGTAATTTTATCTTTAATTAGATGTGTTGATGTTTTTGTTACTTTATTTTGTAAATAACTAGTGGTATGGCAAATTTATTGGAATTATAAGTAAGTATTATTAATTTATTAATTAGTTATTATAATATAATAATAACATAAAAATGTGTCACAGAAAGCATTATGATTTAATCAAGATAAAAAAAATCAGTGGCACAAATTTAGTGCCATCAAAGGTTTTACATTTGTTGTGGCATAAAACTATGTGCCACTAAACTAAGAAGAGCTGCAGCAGCACATCCCAAAAGTGCCACTATATGTCTTTAGTGGCAGCGTTTCTAGTGGCACTTTTGCCAGCGATTCCCAAAGTGGCTTTCAGTGGCACTTTTTCTATTATTTTTTGGCACATTTTGTATGCCACTAAATGACATTTAGTTTGTAGTGATAAGATCTTCTACGTGTTCACTTAATAAATTAAATGACACGTTATTTATTCTTGACATAATTTATTCCGAACGGACGTGCGCCCAGCATGTGATATGCACGTATCATTAAGTACCCATAATTTAATGTTATGTGCACTACCAATGGACGCATGACATTAAATTCTACAAATAATAAATTGTCCAAAAGTTTCGTTCATAAAAAATCACATAAGATTTTCTAAGAACTAATCAATTAAGAAAGATTCGCACACCTTGCTAACATTAAATGGGTTTGATCTAGGGAGAATCCAGGAAGTACAAACGAACAGCTTCTTAGTTCCCTTATCGACGAAATCAGCTTTTGTCATTTATCAGATCACATTAATTGTTGGTTATTCTCTCTTAACTCTGATGGCTTATATACCGTTAAAACATCTCGTGAGGTTTTGGATCGGGCTTTTCTCCCTTCTTCGAGGGTCACAACAAGTTGGTTCAAGTTTTTTCCGAGGAAGCTTAATATTTTTTATGGAGGTTTAGACTAAATTCTATTACGGTTTAACTCCGTTGTTTTTCAGGTTTGCAGTAATGGGGTGGAGTCGAGGGATCACTTGTTTTTCGGGTGCGTGTTGGCTTCAGATTTATGGCACAAGTTGCGGCTATGGTTAAACTATTTAATGCCTTCTTTTACTTCGTGGGACACATTTATTGTTTGGATTGAAGGTGTCCGATTATCGGCTAAACAAGAATCAGGTCGTTGCGTATGTGATTACACTCCTATGGGCCATCTGGCGTGTCATGAACGGCGTCGTTTTTAATGATGTTTTTGTAGTAGAAGTAGTCTTTTTGATGTTATTAGATTACTCACTTTTCGTTAGATTAAAAATAGAGGTCATTTAGTGTCAAACTAGAACTCGTGGCTCTTTATGCCTTTGTAATTCGCCTTGCAATGGAGCGTTTTTATTATAATACAATCATTCTTTAGCCGTTAAAAAAAATAAGTAGAGTTTTTAACAAGTAACATTTGGAATGAATTGGAGTCCAACTTTAATCTCTTCACAAAATTCATCACTTATACCACATTGTATGGCGTTGGTAGAATGATTCTTGCCAAGAGCAATGGCTTAAATGTAATTATGTATTCAATATTTATTCTAACAATTTATGCTTCACTAAATCAATTACTTATTATACACTTGAGGAACTATCCAGTAACATACGGCTCTAATTTTTGAGTCAACAACAAGCGTCGATTTATTGGCGACTTGACTGACTCTTACAGCCTAAATTAAATTTCAGACAGGATTTAAAACCCATAGAAATTTGATTTTACCATTTTCATGGCGTCTCAATTTTATTTTATTTTTTAAAAATTTTTTCCTACTTATTGGCCGGAGGTCCACTCGGAAGCAATCTCTCTATCCGTCGAATAGAAAGAGGGATGACTTTCTCTACTTTTGAGAGTGTTTTCACTCTGAGTGGAGAAATGACTTGTCTTTATTCTCGAATAGGGGAAGGATTGTTTACATCTCACCTCCCTCATACACCACTTATGTGGTATTGGGTTTTATTGTTGTTGTTGTTGTTGAACTATCCAGTAACATCCGTATCTCATATGGGCTCTACACATCTGTTTTTTTTTTCTTTTTTTTTTTTGAAAAACGAGTCTCATCCTAATCCGAACCGGCAATTCTGGTCGGGATTCTTCGGTTTTACAGAAGGAGGAAGGGCTGGTAGCTGAGTTCGGAGACATTATTACCACGACAACTATTGACCCGACCACAAACAAAGACGAACTAATTAAGTGAGTAACAGTTAATTGGCCATAGACTTTTGATTTCAAGCATTAACAATTAACCATCTGAATTATATAATTTCATGAATACAAAATTAAACGCTAATAAATAACACCAGATGTACAATAGTTGCCCAAACAACATCAGCTAATTAAGCAACCAACTTAAATGCAAAAACAAGAATGTACTTGGCTATTTAAGCTGAAATCAAACATGAGAGTACCATAAGTTTGCTAACACCAACTTGGTTGTATCCATGCATGATAGTTGAAATGAGTTTTCACTCCCACAAAACCACCTAAACATTTTTTGACGATATTCCCATCCAGTGTGTGATACGTGTGTGTTTCGAGTGAGTACCACACTAGCTGCGGGAAGTAGATCTTGTTCTCCATATCTGCCGTTTTGGCATCAACACAAACAGATGTCGTACCACCAATATAAATCACCAATATAAATCGTGTGCTTCCCTATACTATCAATTTTCTCCCATTTATCCGCATCATCGTTACGCTTGTATACCTCAACTTCTCCAAACTCATCACCCACAATAACTAGTAAAAGATGTTCATCATCGCAATTCATTAGAAAATATTGTGAGCCACAACTACTACTTATCGGTGGTGGTGCTTTGGATAAAACAGTTTTTCGAATATCGCCTTCACCCAAATTTTTGAATACGGTGACCTCTCCGTCTTTTTTCAGTGCATAAAGATCTTGGCCTATAAATGTTAAGGAATGTTTACAATATTTATCATCATCATCATCAAGAAGGGCGAAACGCCAAGATGATGGTTCTCGTGCTTCTACTATAGAGTAGATGAAATACAACCATCCCCCAAATGCTAATCCAGCAACTATACAATTATTGGAGGAATTAGGTGATGCTGAGAAACATAAGCTTTCTATGTAACCAAATTCTTCTGGAAGCTTGCGAACATCATTTGTAAAGGGGTTGAACAACACAAACGCAAATTCTTCTTCTTCTTCTCTACTCTTAAACAACAACCAACCATATCTCGAACAATAATAGTATTTATCTACAAGCGGCAACACCTGAAGATTCTTCTTCATAAAGTAGTTATCACCCGACAGCGGATCTGTAAAAGAGACACTCCCTCGATGTTTATCTACAACCATCATCCACGATGAGTTTAACGAATAATTATGTAATCTTCTCAGTGATGACTGGTTGCTCCAGTGTACAAGCGGTGTTGCTAGGCAACAGAGTTTGCATGTAGCTCTTAAATTCAGGTACTCCGCACCGACACAATGTTCCATAATCACCCCCAACACATCAAACGGAATATTGTGCAGCCGTGATTCATTATGCTTCTGATCCTCGTCTAATGTTATTATTCTCTCATCCTTTTCTTCTTTGATGGTTGCCGTACATTTGGCTTCTATGTGATCGCCTTCTAGCCTACATGCTCAAAATTATTATTGCATCATCTGTGCAAGTATATAAAACGTACAAACATACAATATAATCATAAAAGGATCGAGAAAAGAGAAAATGTGATTGTTATGCATTCAAATTGGGTATAAAACTAATACATCATTGGTTAAAAAAAACAAGTCAAAGCTCATTTTTCAATGATTCAAATTTTTTATAATAATAGGAACCCAAATGTTATATTAGTTCTATACCAACCGGGTATAGAATAGCCTCATATTCTCTTTACTCTAATAATAATATAAAGCATATGATAAATAGATAGATAGATATATGAACATAATAAATAAACTAAAATCATATAATTACCTTCCCTCCCACATCGACACACGGTTTGTTGAGACCACTCGCGAAGGCATAGGAGATGCGATGATACTTCTATCTCTGACATGATACAAGTGTAATATTTCATCCATTCTGTCACGAATGTGTATATAACCCCCTAACTCGGAGGCAACTACGGGGTTATAATATATGGAGCCATTACGACCAAGATCTAGATAAAAGAAAGCGTCTTTCAAGTCATTCATTTCTTCCCACATAACTCGAGTGATGTCTAAGTCATGAAGGTCATTTTCATCTTCGACTTCATCCCTCGTCATACCACTCAAGTCCCATTTCTTAAGGCATTCCAACTCTTCCGACTTTATGCTACCAGTGTCTAATCGAAACAAATTGACACCAACAATTTTCTTAATATTCCGTTGATAGGAAATATTGATGCAAAACAATCCCGTACCATATCCTTTTATAAAAGTTTCCTCATTAGAAGAACCAAGGGAATTAGACCAAGGGCAAGCCCCAAACATCAGTAGTTGAATTATAACGTCTCTGCCCTTTACTAGAAAATCAACCTCTATAATAATTGGACACAGAAAACCGTCGGAATTTAAGGCATATATTTTACCATTGCAACAAGTTAGGTTATGTACTAATTCACCATCATGTGTTATTCTCTTGAGCTGTTTATCATATGACGTTTCAATCCATCTCATCCTCTTTCTTTTACGATTTAGCTGGCAAAAGATAAATGTAGATGCATCACGTCTTGATAACAGCAGGACTGAAGTGGGATCCTCGGGAGGAGTCGTCAACAAACATTCATCAATCGATTCACCATCTCCATCTTTCAAACTCAGAACGGGAAGACGTACAATCTTCAAACTCATCGGGTTCCAAAGAGACCACGTAACATTATGCGGATGGTCTGATAGAATCAACCAGCCATGGAAACAACCTCGAATGTGTCTTCCGTATAATTCGGGAATTTGACATTGACATTTAATCAACGGGTCGTGTAGTGTAGAGAAAAATTCCGTATCAATGCCGTCTTCCTCTTTGAGGTTCTGAAGAATAAACCATGGATATTTTGAAGAAAAAGGAGGCAATTTGTTACATGTTGAACTAATAGACACCTTCTGGTCATCCTCCATCTAATAACAAGTTCATAACAGTAAACATAAGGTTGAATTTAATACTAAAATCATCTAAAAAGCAGTGGTTAAAAAAAGACTACATTAATCCTTATTTAGATGAACATATGTCAAAATATTCCCCTGTAACACATAACTCACCACCCAAAAAGACTCGATTTTTAGGAAAATTAAAAAGCAATTGATCAATATCAACGATGATGTTTTAATATGTTATTAAAGCAACTTAAATAAAAGATATACTATTCATGGATCAAACATCATCACTAAGTAACCGAACCCAATTTACAAAGTTGGTGCGATCAAAAATTAGTAGATCCCTTTGATCAACACAGCATAACCATAATAAAGAATTAACTAAATAAATAAATAAATAAATAGTACTCGTTTGTTTCATATTATTATTTGAGGTACTCAAATCAGACCACCTACAATTAACTGGACCATACTAGTACTAGTATCCATAAAATAAGTGCAATAAACATACTTGATCTTTATTATTTATTTATTCTTTTTAAACGATAGCTCAATTTGTAGTTTATATATTGAACTCATACCTCAAATATCACCGGCAGCTGATAATATGAAACCTTACACTGAATTTTTCCCAACTTCGATTTTAACAATCAAAAACTCTCTTTCTACGTTTGGTTTTAGGGTTAAGCAATGCGTAAATTGAGTAATGTTTATTTATTATTTATAATTTGTAATTATTACGGAATACCGTATAATTTATACGGAGTAATTTATTTTATTATTATTTTTTGGAGAGTTATAATGATATGAATCCAACAATTTCCTTGAAATTCAATGGACCAATAAGAGTGTGATATGTTGAGCGACAATTACATGTGATTAAAAAAAGTTATTTTTTTTTTCAATTTTTAAATTTTCTTTCAATCACATGTGATTGTATTTGACATACAGAATCACATGTGATTTAGTGCATGTCAAATTCAATCACATGTGAATGGTAACATTTGTGGACTTTCTAATTGAATATATATAATAGTAATAATAATAAACTAGTTAATAAATGGCCCGCGCGTTGCTGCGGGTGCGTTTTAACTGCTATGTTTTTGTAGTCGATTAGTAGTAGGTCATAAGTTAATATTATTCGATAGCGTTACGCGTAGCGCTGAGTATTTACATCAATAAAATGACTACGGTCGCGCGTTGCAGCAAGTATAATCAACCGTTATCTTTGAAAATCAATAACGATGAAAAAGAAAATTTCAAAAGAAAACTAAAAACAAATATTAATAAGTAAAAAATTTAAGAAAAATAGTGATAATGTTGCAATAAAAAATTATTCTTTTCATGTTAATATTAGTTAGGTATATTTATTTATTAAATTAGGTAGTTGCTTGTGTATATTAAAATTTTGAAATGATTCAAAAAAAAAAAAAATGAAAGCAATCACAAATAGACAAAATTTGTCGTTTTAGCTTCTCAAACTACAAAAGTTTGAGTCCTTTAGTACAATAAGGAGTAATGAAATAATGTTGGTATATATTGACCTCATAGAGAGGTTTTACCGGATTCGTTCAAGGACTTCTACCCGGAACACTGCTCGAATGAATGTGTTCCCGGGTACCGTCGATTGAGTTCGGATTTTCACCCGAACATGTGTGTTACATGCAAATGATGAGGGTCGTTGAAATAATTGTGCTACTGATGCCAAAAAATCGCCATTAAAAAAATGAAAAGAAAAATATAATAACATCTTAAAAAGCCTAATAATAAAATGAAAATAAAACTATTGTGAATATGGCTTTTAAAAAAATATAAAATCAAGTGTGAAACCAAGAGCAAAACTACAATTCTTATGTACTAAAACTACACATATTTTGGTGGTTATTAGTTCCCGGGTACTGTCGATTCAGTTCGAGTTTCCGCCCGAACGTGTGTGTTACATGTAAATGATGAAGGTCGTTGAAATAATTGTTCTACTGATGCAAAAAAATCGCCATTAAAAAAAATGAAAAGAAAAATATAATAACATCTTAAAAAGCCTAATAATAAAAAGAAAATAAAACTATTGTGAATGTGGCTTTTAAAATAATATAAAATCAAGTGTGAAATCAAGAGCAAAACTACAATGCTTATGTACTAAACTAAAACTACACATATTTTGGTGGCTATTAGTATATAAGAGAAAAGAAATATTAATAGTATTGGAATATTAATCTATATGGTTATGGAAAGTATCACGTTACCATAATTTACTTGCTTTGAACTTTTTGGTTTAGTTAGTTTCATAGTTTAAAAAATTATGTAATTGGTCCTTAATGTTTAGTTAAACTTTTTTTGATGGACCTAAAGTATATCTTTAATGTGGATGACCATATTGAAATTATTACGCAGTTAGCACCTAATTTTACTGAACGTTAATAAATTTACGTTAAGTCACCTCACATGCCAATTACATAACTATATTTTCATCATTTCATCATCCTTTATCACGGCATTTCATCATCTTCATTTCTATTAACTTCATATTTATCTATCTCTATCAAAAAATCATAAACCCAAATTTTTTTAATCTTCAATAATACCCATAATTTATAAACATTAAATCAAATCAAATTTCCAAATTCTAAACCAAATTAAAATTTACAATTTAATAAGGCCTTAAATTTACAAACAAATACCCCCCCCCCCCCCCCCCCCCCCCTCCCTTTAGAGGTTTTTTTAGTAATTCTCGTTGTTCGGAGAATACTCTGTCAAAAAATTTAGAGAGTACACGGAAACTTCAAGTATCCCCTTTTTAGGGAATTTAAGTACTATATGGTTCGTTTCTTTAACACATTTATTTTATTGATAGAGATTAATTAATTGTTTTTCCAGTGTTCGTTGTCCATCCTCTTTTTTCATCCTAGTGAGTAACCTAGCAAATAATTGGCCAAAAGCATAGATATGTAATGTTGAAGTTATCAACTTTGAGTATTGCTACATAAACTGCATATGGATATGATCTTCTGTGAACCTAAATTTTTAATCGATGTAAAATCAGCTAACAATCTCTAACTTTAATACATTAACCAAATACATAAAGTTAGGTTTTGATACCAGAAGTGCATAGTACAATGTGCCTCGAGAACTATAATTAAAACATTAATCTTATTTATATTCTGATAGCAAACTAAAATAATACATTTTTTTGTTTGATGTTTTGGAAAAAATGAGTTTCGGTGCAAAATGGATTAAATGGATAAAAGCTTGTCTTTCGTCTTCTTCTATATCTATTCTGGTTGATGGTTCTCCTACTAAAGAGTTTAATCCTGAAAAAGGTATTAGGCAGGGCGATCCTCTTTCGCCTTTCCTATTTATCTTGGCGGTTGAAGGTCTGAACGTGTTCGCGAATATGGCAATTCAAAGGGGTATCATCAAAGGAGTGAGGATTGGTAAAGAAGTTATTCTTTCGCACCTCCAATATGCTGGAGTAGAAGAAATATATCTAATGTGGTGAAATCACTGAAATGTTTCGAGGAAGCTTCGGGATTAAAAATAAACATGTCCAAAAGTTCTATTTACGGGGTGGAGGTTTCGAGTAACGCTACTGAAAGAATATCAACCCGGATAGGTTGTAAGGCGGGTTCATTTCCTGTTATTTATTTGGGGTTACCGGTGGGCTCTCGGATGACAAAGGTGGATGATTGGGAGTCGGTGATCATAAAATTCCAAAAAAGATTCTCAGATTGGAAATCTCGTTCGTTGTCCTTTTGTGGTAGACTAACCCTTTATAAATCGGTACTTTCAAGTTTACCGTTGTACTACTTTTCCCTATTTCGCGCTCCTTCATGTGCCTTGTCTTTGCTCGAAGGTTTGAGACGTAAGTTCTTTTGGAGCGGGTCGGGGGAGGATTCCAAAATGGCAGGGTAAAATGGGATTCAATATTGAGTCCTTACAATAAGGGGGGATTAAATGTCGGGTCATTAAAAGTAAAAAATTGGGCGCTTGTTGGTAAATGGTGGTGGGGATTTCGAAATGAAAATGATGCTCTTTGGGTTAAATTCGTTAAAAGTTTATATGGACGACAAGGTGGGTTGGGTTATATGGGTAATGCTATCAATTTAGGTAGTGTTTCTCCTTGGAAAAACATTATCTCTATTGCAAAGCAGATGAGCAAACGCAACTTTAATTTGGTCGATTCCTTTAAGCGTGTCATAGGTGATGGATCTACTAATGATATGCGTACCTCTGCGCATAGCACTCGTTCGTATCACGTGTTGGGCGCACGTCAGTCTGAAGTAAATTATGTCAAGAACATATAACGTGACATTTAATTTATTAAGTGAACACGTAGAAGATCTTATCCTTAATTAAACATGATCACTTTGCAACCGCCAACCCTTTATTTATGGGTCATTGAACTGGTTCTTGACTTCTGTTGCTTCTGAGTGAAGAGATTTTAAAGCAAAATTCTCATCAGTTTCACTGTCTGAAGATGAAGATGATTTGGTTTCATCCCAATCATGATGCTTAGCAACTAGCACTTTTTTGGTTTCTTCTCCTTCTTCTCAAACTTTGAGTTCTCCTTCATCTGGGCCTTCATTGCTTTTTACTTGTTCTTGTACTTCTCAGCTTTAGAAAAACAGTTAGCATGTGTAGAAGGTTTTCTGGACATGCACTCAGATGCAAAGTGTCCTACCTTTCCACAATTGTAACACTTAGATTTGAGGCTCTTTACTGACTTACTTTAATACCTAGCACTTGGTTTTTTGCTGAATTTGTATGACTTACTGGTCCTATTACAGTTAAATTTCTTGAACTGCCTAGCCAGCAAAGCCATCCCTTCAGAAAACCCTTCAATATCATCATCATCACCACTGCTTTCCTTAGACCCAGTTTCACTACCCTCATCATCCTCAGCTGCCTCTTCTTCTGCCATCAGGTTTTGAACTAGTAAAACTTTTTGAGCTTTCTTTTTAGCAGCAAGAACAAGAGCAGTTTGTAGATTTTGAGGTGGTGGGGGCAGACTTAAAATTTTCTTTCAAGTTAATTTAAGTTTAGCTTCTGCCTTTTCATGGTTCCAAAGGTACCATATAGAGATGACATGTCAAAATTTTTTAAAGTCTGTGTTATTGTTAATGGGTCAGTGACAAGTTTCCATTTAGCAGACAATGAGTCAATAAATTTGTTGACCTGTTCAAAGTCAGTATACTTGACTTTCAGACTATCCAGGTCAGCAACTAGGGAGTTAAACCTAATGAAGGTTTGTTTTAGGGTCTCACTCTTATAAGCAAAGAACGGCTCATATTCCTTTTTCTAGGCAATGATCTTGTTTTACCTGACCTCATCTTTTCCATCATAATTGACATCAAGATAGTCTAAAATAGCTTTAGCAATTGGTTTCCTCTTAATCAATTTGAACACATGATTGGGTAAAGTTATAGCTATCATAGTTTTAATCTTTGGGTCAAGTCCAACATCACGTTTATCCTCATCCTCCTATTTGTATGGGGGAAGAACAACCTCTCTTCCTTTGATAGCAGGAGTATCTGCAATAGCAAGTACACTATCAATGGTTGTTATAGGGATAAATGGGCCATTGTTTGCAATACCAGGCATGAGTGGGTCGATAGACTCAAGGTGAAATATAAACCTATCTCTCCAAGTTTCATATTCATCTTCATTAAACGTGGGTGGTCTGTTTAAAGAACCATTTTCGAGATAAGATGTGTTATTGTATGCAGCCATGAGAGAATTCAGATCCAAGATATGAGATTATCAAGGCTGAAGCTCTGTTACTAGTTGTTGGTCCCTTAGATAACAATAAGAGTATTGTAGAGGGAAGTGAATATAATTCTTTTTGTTTAAACAAGTTATAAAACAGTTAAGTGTAATTTAACAGATAATTAAATAAGAGTCTTGGGTAATTTCAACGTTATTCTTTTATTGATATGAATCTCAAAGAATTACAATTATACAATGCCGGAATAAACAGTTGGTTGATACAAATTACACCCAAGTTTAGCTAAAGAGAATATCTTTTAGCTTTTACAAGTTTGAACTCTATTTAATAAACTCACACCACTAAATATTACAATAGTGGAAACATCTATTTAGAGGAGTCCTATTAAACATGTAATAGATCTATTGTCCACTGGTATATAGGATGTCTGTACTTGTGTAGAAAATAACATCTGAAACAACCCGAATTTGTTTACCAAAAAAGAAGCACATTTTTTTTATAAGTTAGGTCCCATTAAAGCATTCATAATACACAACATTTCCAACTATGTTTTAACCAAAAATGTAATATCATAACGATACGTTTAACAATTTATAATAACCTTTGGTACACAAATGACACATTACAAAAGCATTTGTAATGATGACCCAATCACACAAAATACGGGTTAATACTCAATAACCCAACCCGATACCAAGAGCATAATCCCGGGGACTACCAAATCCCAAATCCGCATCCAAATATCCAAAGGCTACCCCCATCGAGCCCAATCGCTCCTATGCATCTAGTCTAACAACTATAATTGATTGCTCATTTCAAAAACATGTATTTAACTTTAAAATTTATACTTAAACGTGGACTCAACTATGTGACAAGCATACAAGAAATTATGACTCGGTAGTTGCAATTAGTAAGTTTTGCGTTTAAGGTTCATCCAAGAGAGCGGTAGTTGCTAGTTGAATCTAAGTAAACTCATAATCATCCTAGGTTCTGTTTGATTGGGGGTATTGAAGTTTAGATATTAAGAAGACTAATTTAAATTAAACTAAGAACTAAGTGATTAAGTAAATATCAATATTAAAAGCATGTACACTTGTTTAATCCACTTGAAGCATTCGGGTTGTTCTTTTGTTCACTTAAGGTCTAATTGTGCTCAAACATTAGACTAGTATAGCTACTAGATATTATAGTGATCAAATCAATACTAGTTTACATCTCACCTCCCTCATACACCACTTATGTGGTATTGGGTTTTATTGTTGTTGTTGTTGAACTATCCAGTAACATCCGTATCTCATATGGGCTCTACACATCTGTTTTTTTTTTCTTTTATTTTTTTTTTTTTGAAAAACGAGTCTCATCCTAATCCGAACCGGCAATTCTGGTCGGGATTCTTCGGTTTTACAGAAGGAGGAAGGGCTGGTAGCTAAGTTCGGAGACATTATTACCACGACAACTATTGACCCGACCACAAACAAAGACGAACTAATTAAGTGAGTAACAGTTAATTGGCCATAGACTTTTGATTTCAAGCATTAACAATTAACAATCTGAATTATATAATTTCATGAATACAAAATTAAACGCTAATAAATAACACCAGATGTACAATAGTTGCCCAAACAACATCAGCTAATTAAGCAGCCGACTTAAATGCAAAAACAAGAATGTACTTGGCTATTTAAGCTGAAATCAAACATGAGAGTACCTAGCTATATAAGTTAGCTAACACCAACTTGGTTGTATCCATGCATGATAGTTGGAATGAGTTTTCACTCCCACAAAACCACCTAAACATTTTTTGACGATATTCCCATCCAGTGTGTGATACGTGTGAGTACCACACTAGCTGCGGGAAGTAGATCTTGTTCTCCATATCTGCCGTTTTGGCATCAACACAAACAGATGTCGTACCACCAATATAAATCACCAATATAAATCGTGTGCTTTCCTATACTATCAATTTTCTCCCATTTATCCGCATCATCGTTACGCTTGTATACCTCAACTTCTCCAAACTCATCACCCACAATGACTAGTAAAAGATGTTCATCATCGCAATTCATTAGTAAATATTGTGAGCCACAACTACTACTTATCGGTGGTGGTGCTTTGGATAAAACAGTTTTTCGAATATCGCCTTCACCCAAATTTTTGAATACGGTGACTTCTCCGTCTATTTTCAGTGCATAAAGATCTTGGCCTATAAATGTTAAGGAATATTTACAATATTTATCATCATCATCATCAAGAAGGGCGAAACGCCAAGATGATGGTTCTCGAGCTTCTACTATAGAGTAGATGAAATACAACCGTCCCCCAAATGCTAATCCAGCAACTATACAATTATTGGAGGAATTAGGTGATGCTGAGAAACATAAGCTTTCTTTGTAACCAAATTCTTCTGGAAGCTTGTGAACATCATTTGTAAAGGGGTTGAACAACACAAACGCAAATTCTTCTTCTTCTTCTCTACTCTTAAACAACAACCAACCATATCTCGAACAATAATAGTATTTATCTACAAGCGGCAACACCTGAAGATTCTTATTCATAAAGTAGTTATCACCCGACATCGGATCTGTAAAAGAGACACTCCCTCGATGTTTATCTACAACCATCATCCACGGTGAGTTTAACAAATAATTATGTAATCTTCTCAGTGATGACTGGTTGCTCCAGTGTACAAGCGGTGCTGCTAGGCAACAGAGTTTGCATGTAGCTCTTAAATTCAGGTACTCCGCACCGACACAATGTTCCATAATCAACCCCAACACATCAAACGGAATATTGTGCAGCCGTGATTCATTATGCTTCTGATCCTCGTTTAATGTTATTATTCTCTCATCCTTTTCTTGTTTGATGGTTGCCGTACATTTGGCTTCTATGTGATCGCCTTCTAGCCTACATGCTCAAAATTATTATTGCATCATCTGTGCAAGTATATAAAACGTACAAACATACAATATAATCATAAAAGGATCGAGAAAAGAGAAAATGTGATTGTTATGCATTCAAATTGGGTATAAAACTAATACATCATTGGTTAAAAAAAACAAGTCAAAGCTCATTTTTCAATGATTCAAATTTTTTATAATAATAGGAACCCAAATGTTATATTAGTTCTATACCAACTGGGTATAGAATAACCTCATATTCACTTTACTCTAATAATAATATAAAGCATATGATAAATAGATAGATAGATATATGAACATAATAAATAAACTAAAATCATATAATTACCTTCCCTCCCACATCGACACACGGTTTGTTGAGACCACTCACGAAGGCATAGGAGATGCGATGATACTTCTATCTCTGACATGATACAAGTGTAATATTTCATCCATTCTGTCACGAATGTGTATATAACCCCCTAACTCGGAGGCAACTACGGGGTTATAATATATGGAGCCATTACGACCAAGATCTAGATAAAAGAAAGCATCTTTCAAGTAATTCATTTCTTCCCACATAACTCGAGTGATGTCTAAGTCATGAAGGTCTTCTTCATCTTCGACTTCATCCCTCGTCATACCACTCAAGTCCCATTTCTTAAGGCATTCCAACTCTTCCGACTTTATGCTAGCAGCGTCTAATCGAAACAAATTGACACCAACAATATTCTTAATATTCCGTTGATAGGAAATATTGATGCAAAACAATCCCGTACCATATCCTTTTATAAAAGTTTCCTCATTATAAGAACCAAGGGAATTAGACCAAGGGCAAGCCCCAAACATCAGTAGTTGAATTATAACGTCTCTGCCCTTTACTAGAAAATCAACCTCTATAATAATTGGACACAGAAAACCGTCGGAATTTAAGGCATATATTTTACCATTGCAACAAGTTAGGTTATGTACTAATTCACCATCATGTGTTATTCTCTTGAGCTGTTTATCATATGACGTTTCAATCCATCTCATCCTCCTTCTTTTACGATTTAGCCGGCAAAAGATAAATGTAGATGCATCACGTCTTGATAACAGCAGGACTGAAGTGGGATCCTCGGGAGGAGTCGTCAACAAACATTCATCAATCGATTCACCATCTCCATCTTTCAAACTCAGAAGGGGAAGACGTACAATCTTCAAACTCATCGGGTTCCAAAGAGACCACGTAACATTATGCGGATGGTCTGATAGAATCAACCAGCCATGGAAACAACCTCGAATGTGTCTTCCGTATAATTCGGGAATTTGACATTGACATTTAATCAACGGGTCGTGTAGTGTAGAGAAAAATTCCGTATCAATGCCGTCTTCCTCTTTAAGGTTCTGAAGAATAAACCATGGATATTTTAAAGAAAAAGGAGGCAATTTGTTACATGTTGAACTAATAGACACCTTCTGGTCATCCTCCATCTAATAACAAGTTCATAACAGTAAACATAAGGTTGAATTTAATACTAAAATCATCTAAAAAGCAGTGGTTAAAAAAAGACTACATTAATCCTTATTTAGATGAACATATGTCAAAATATTCCCCTGTAATGAAAGGACCCGTTCATATACATTATAAACGATTCACAATAGTTGATTACATTGCGAGGTATTTGACCTATATATGATATATTTTACAAACATTGCATTCGTTTTTAAAAGACAATCTTTCTTTACATCAAAAATTGACAGGCATGCATACCATTTCATAATATCCACTATCCAACTATAAATTGATTTAATAATAATCTTTGATGAACTCAATGACTCGAATGCAACGTTCTTCGAAATATGCTATGAAAGACTCCAAGTAATATCTTTAAAATGAGCAAATGCACAGCGGAAGATTTCTTTAACACCTGAGAATAAACATGCTTTAAAGTGTCAACCAAAAGGTTGGTGAGTTCATTAGTTTATCATAATCATTTATTTACATCATTTTAATATACCACAAGAATTTCATTTCCAGTTCTCATAAATAGACGTCCCATGCATAGAGACAAAAAATAATCATTCATATGGTGAACACCTGGTAACCGAAATTAACTAGATACATATAAGAATATCCCCTATCATTCCGGGATCCTCCTTCGGACATGATATAATTTCGAAGTACTAAAGCATCCGGTACTTTGGATGGGGTTTGTTAGGCCCAATAGATCTATCTTTAGGATTCGCGTCAATTAGGGTGTCTGTTCCCTAATTCTTAGATTACCAGACTTAATAAAAAGGGGCATATTCGATTTCGATAATTCAACCATATAATGTAGTTTCGATTACTTGTGTCTATTTCGAAAAACATTTATAAAAATTGCGCATGTATTCTCAGCCCAAAAATATAAAGGGTAAAAAAGGCAAATGAAACTCACCATACTGTATTTCGTAGTAAAAATACATATAACGTCATTGAACAAGTGCAAGGTTGGCCTCGGATTCACGAACCTAAATAAATTATATATATTTATGTGTTGGTCAATATTTGTCTAACAAATTAGGTCAAGTCATCGTGTACCACAATCCTAATGCTCGAGACTAATATGCAAAAGTCAACAAAAGTAAATTTGACTCAAAATAATTTCCAAAAATTTATACATGATTAATATATAGTTTAAATATCGTCGTTTTATATTTTTAAAAGATTTATTAGAGTAAATAATATAATTTATTTATTAATAAATAAAATTTTATATTATATTTATATAATAAAATATACTTTTATATATATTAAGTAATAAAATTTATAGGGTTCATTTAATATTATAAAGATAATATGATACGTATTATTAAAGTAAGTTATTACACGTAGTAAAATATGTTTGTATCAAATATTTATTTGATAAAATAATATCTATAATGATAGTAAGTAAAAGTTGTATTATTTTGTAATAATAATAATTATTATAAAAATATCAATATTTATAATTACTAAGATGACATTATGATAAAACGATAATTCTAATTATGATAACTTTAATATTTACGATAATTTTTAATATTATCTTTAAAATAATAATTCTATTTAAAATAATATTAATAATGATATTTTATAGTAACAATGACATTTCTATTAAAATGATAATTTTTGTTAAAATGATAGTTTTAATACTAACGATAATTTTAATAGTAATAGTAATGATAAAAATAATAAGAACGATAATTTTATCTAAATCAATATCTTATAATATTTTAATTTCATCATGATACTCTTACCCATTATTTCCTAATCGTTTCGTTTAATAGCTTTTAATCGTCTTTTATATCGTGTTCGTAATAATGATAATAATAGTAATCAAAATAATTAGGTGTTACAAATATTTGTTTTAATTACACTAATATTAATAATGATAGTTACTATAACATTATTAACGATAATACTAATAATTATCTTAATGATAATATAGTAATAATAATAATAACAATAACAATAACCATTTTTAAATAATGATATATATATTAATAATGATAATAATAATAATAATACCAATAATAATAATAATAATAATAATAATAATAATAATAATAATAATAATAATAATAATAATATTAATAATAATAATAATAATAATAATAATAATAATAATTGGATAATAATAATAATACTAATTATAACTTTAACGATAATAACGATAGTAATAATTAAAAAAAATAACAATTTTTAATGATAAATCCTTTTATTAATAAAGATAATAATAATAATAATAATAATAAGAAAAAACTAGAACGACGATAATAACGACGATAATAATAATCATTTTTAATAATAATACAAAAATTCGATGGACTATAACTTCAAATCCGTTCATCGAAATCATTCGATATCTAAATGAAAAGTTCTTAATTTTTCACTAGCTTTCCAACGACATGCATATCTTATACCTTATCTCAGTCGCATATATAACTAATTCAGGATTCAACATAACCTAACTAAAGGCAATATCAAAAGTACAAACATGCATAATCCTATATACTCGAGCACTAGTCAGGGATACACTATTAGTATGTAAAAGTTAAATTATGAGTACTCACGTATCAATATTGAGATTCAATATTGCAGGAAAGGTACGTAGACGCAACGGAGATGATAAACACTATATTGACCTCACGAGCATACCCATGAACCATACCAATCACCTCCATAGCTATAACCCATAATTTTCTTAATCCGATCCCACTCGAAAAACAATTTCGAAATCACTCGGACAGCACTCTGACGTAATATTTTATGTATACTAATAATATCTTGAAATAATACGGAGTAAATATATCTATGTAAATCGATTGAGAGAGTTTAGAGAAAAATATTTTCAAGTTTCTATGAAATAATGAAACCTATTGAATTCTATTTATAATAGATTTTTGAATTATTAAAGTAAATTATTAAAGTATGAATTATTAAAGTGAATTATTAAAGTATGAATTATTAAAGTGAATTATTAAAGTATGAATTATTAAAGTGAATTATTAAAGTATGAATTATTAAAATGAATTATTAAAGTATGAATTATTAAAGTGAATTATTAAAGTTAAAGTAAAGTAAAAATAAAGTAAAGGTAAAGTTTAAGTATAGTAAAAGTATAAAACTATGTATGTATAATACGCGTATAAATATATATAATATTAATTTAAATCGTTATATATATTTAATACAATAAAATATAAATATCGTTATCTTTATCATACTGGTTAAGTAATGAGTTGTCAAAAGTGGTTCTAGATATTTATAAAAGTTATATACGTTTTAATAATAAAGTTCTTTTTAAACTGAAAACGTTTTTGTACGTTTGAAACTAAATCAAATAAATATAATAATTTTGTTTTCCAAAACCAAATATATTTTTAAGAATCATTTTGTTTAAAGGTTAAAATAATGGAAATCGTTATATCATAAAATGTTTTAAAAAAGTAGAATCATATATATTCATAATAGGTTTTAAGTTTTTAAATTACAGTTTGTTGGTGAAGCATGGGATAAAGTTCAAAGGTTAAATAAACGTATGAAATCATCTTAATGAAAAATGTCGAGTTACTTAACTTGTCGATATCCAACATCTAAGTTATTTACACTTCACGTTCTTACTTATAAATCACTTTACCATTTTCCGAATGTTGTCAAAAAGAATAGATTTCTTAAATCACAGTGGACCTCATAACATAGACCCGTAATCATATCATAATGTATCTGATAAATCAACAATTTGATATTATCTTCTAATTCCATCGATAAACATATTGAAACAAATACGATCATGTAAAGTATTATACGTTTAATACTTTATTAATATTCTCAAGTTATAATATATATATATATACATATTTATTTATATATAACGGTTCGTGAATCGTCTGAATTTGGTCGAGGTTATAAGGAATGTATGAACACAATTTAAAATTCTTGAGATTTAACTTAACAAACTTTGCTTATCGTGTCGGAATAATATAAAGATAAAGTTTAAATTTGATTGGAAATTTCCGGGTTGTCACAGTACCTACCCGTTAAAGAAATTTCGTCCCGAAATTTGAGTGGAAAGGTCGTGAATGATAATAAGTATGTTTTCATGATGCATACAGGCTGAAAATTAGAGTTTTATCATCAGCGAATAATTTGGATAAACAATCCATTTATATGAAGAGTACGAATGAAGCTAACATAGAAGAGTGAAATGAGTAAGTGTAGATTCATCTTATCATTTGACGTAGATATGATTGATTTCCAGATTTCAAGGGATTTGAAGAAAATCTTTGTAATAAGATTTGATTCTCCGGTAACAAAAGGAATTAGGATCCGCTTTAAATGCGATCGTCCATTTTAATTGTTCTGTCGGAGATTTTCTTATAAATTCACCTCCTTCCTTTTCTTACAACTCACACCTTCTGTTGATGCATTTTATGCAAGTCCCTAGACATCTACCCAAGTCCATTGCAGGTACAACAGTTTACAGGCCACCATGATCATTTGTTATTATCCTATTTGTGTTTGTATGTGGTTACAGCAACTGCAGGAACAAGATGTGGATGTTTGACTATGTTAGACTTAGTCAGACGTCCGAGTGAAGCCTCCCTCGTACGGCTGACAGGCTCATACGCACGGTTGATGCTGAGCTAAGTCACAATTACAATCTAAATGAGAAGACGCGAGTGAGTGATCACCCGTACGACTGATGAAGCCAACTCGTATGTGTGATGGATGAATCGTACGGGTGAGTCAACAGCAGGGGTATATAAAGTCTTATGTTCTTCATTTTTAGGTTAAGCCTCTCATTTGTTACACACACTCAGATCTGGTGAGCTCCTCCGATTCTCTCTCAACCCAAATCACCCAGGTGGTGAATAATAGCTCTAGGTATTGATCTAATCACACTTGATTTAGTTGTGGTATGACTAAATTAATCACAAAAAGCTTAACCTATTCACTAGAGGGTTTGATTCACTTATTCTGTCATTGTGTGAGTTAAATCTGTTGATTTCTAAGTTCCTAGTCATGTTTCATCACCTTCTATTCTTTCCCCCTCAACTCATATTTTAAAGTATTCATCAATATGCTCCATCCAGTTCTGATTCACGATATACTTATAACTTTCATATCGGTCATTCTTCTTTTTCATCTACCGCCGGAAGAATCTATTTACTTCTACTATACTCTTGGGTTTATAGTGTTTCTAGTTCTCCCGTGTCTTTATATTGCTATATGCATCGATATATATGGTTTATAATTTCTTGTTTGTCGTTGGGATTTATATGTTCTCTTATATTTCAAAGTCTCTGCTTCTGTCTTCTATAATCATTATCATTCACAGTTAATGCTCTCTTTTATTTGCTGCAATTTATACCCAAATTTCTATTTCGAAGTTTTGTCCTTTCGTTTCTTCTTCTTGCGATTAAGCACCGCTTGTAATGGTCCAGAATTCACAGATATGAATTTCGGAATGAACATTGTTAATGTTCTAGGAAGGAAATTGTGATGGCACGATCTTGACTTGTCAAATTACTAGAATACCTTGGAAAAGGCCGAATCATCAAGAAATATTTTCTTGATATTTTAGAGGTTAAATAGAATACAAGAGTCGTCTAACATGGCACATGATGATGTTATGATCTGTGAATCATCACGTTCCATTTAGAAACTTAGCATGAATTACTGTAATATAATCACGTTGATCAAGTGTCATTATATTATACTAACTCATGCTTCAGTTTCCAACACTACTTCAAAAATATTCATATTTTAAACTCAAAGGTTTACAGAGTATAGGAACTAAACAGTTTCCTTTTTGATGTAATACAGATAGCGCAAAGAGATAAATGATTCCAGATAAGAATAGTTATGGAAATATCTTCAGAAATATGGAGGATATTTATAATGAAAGATACGATGATATCTTAGAATTTCTAATATCAGAGGATGATGAAGAATATTGTCTGTAAGGGTTTAGTGTCAGGAGCAAGGTATTCGTTAATGACTTCAGCAGACACTGAATCATTTGGATTCTTTGAAGGCAGGTTCAGTCTTTGTGATTTGTCCACAGCCTCCTTCATACTTTGCTCAATCCGTTTTCCAGTTCCAAAACTTCTCTATTTCTGAGCTTTGTTAATACACTAATCTTTATCATCAAACTTTTTACTGCTAAGGTCGTTTACAGTTTTTGTTGCTTCATCAGCATTTCGAGAACTAGTTCGCGGTTCAGAGTGTTTTTCAGAAACTTCACATTCGAAGTATGTAAGCCTTGGAAATAGACGTTATGTATAACTGTTGGCGTCAACATGCTGTGAGATTTCAAAATACTGATTGCTAACTTCCAATGATTCGTATGACAATTCTCGTTACAAGAGACAGATGAGTAAATGATGAGGTTTTGATAAATATAAAGATTCTTCGGAATGCCCAAGATCAGTGAAGTTGTTGGTAAGTTTATTGCTAATGTGGTGGAATATGAAAGGTTCTCCGGTAACAAAAGGGTAATCACATATATCAAAATTATGATAAGGCTACTCCGAATGAAAAAATCGAAGTTGTCTTGCTGGAGCTGTGATATAATTTGCTACTTTGCAAAGGAATTGCAAGGTTATTTTTGCTAATAAATGCCAAAAGATCTGACACAGATATGTGTTGAATTATGACTTTGGTTTCGAGAGCTTTTTAAGTACATAACTGTGGGTAATATGTGGTTGGATTATTATCTCGATTGCTCATTATTTGAAGTGTCTTCAGAGATTTTCGAAGGGTTTGAACATAGATTGTAATCGTTTGTATACATTTGATGTTCTAACACACTTTTGAAGTCAAAGTATAGCTTTGAAAGATGTAGGAATCTAAAAGTAATGGTACCTGTTATATCTCGAATTGAATTCTGAGATTTTAAAATCAGAATACGTAATTGGGTTTGAATGAGTATGGTTGTTTTGATTTCTATGAAAGAATGTATATTATTGTGAAAGTAGGAAGTATAATTGATAATTTGCTTAATCTGATTCGAAGAATGTAACATATTAATTGTGAATTTATATATATCTCTCGGGTATTACCTACCCGTTAAAAAATTTTCCCAATTAATATTTTGTACATAAGAATTTTATTATAGTCTTTATGAAAATATATATGTATATATTCTCCTCAGATGTAACATAGATTTTAATGAGTTAATACTAAATTAAACTCATTCGATTTACGGTTGGAACTAGAATTGAATAATTCCTTGAAGGTTTAGAGGTTACATAAGTATTTCTTCAATAATATTGAAATTATGAATCAATACTTCGTTATTTGTTGAGAAGTGATGTTGGTTTTCGTTAAATTCTTGTGAACTTCGCAAAGTACGAATGATGTTATCTGAAAAGTTTCTGTTACATCAATGATGAAGTGTAAAATCAAATATATACTTGATTTATTAGGAATTGGAATTTGTTGAATTGAGACAGAGATTGTAGTTAACGATGGTTAAGTCGCGGGTGAGGGACGTACATTATTGCATATTTGTAATATGAATTAACTGAGTAGTTAAGATTCACACACAATAGCTTAGCACGGAAAGATTTGTTTTTTTATTTCAAAAAATATATATATATATATAATATATATATATATATATATATAATTTCTTCAGAGGGAATGAGTTAATTCTTCATAACTTGTTGATACAATATACACGTTATTGATTCGTAATGATGTCCACAGTGATTCTTGAACTGACGGAGTTTGTGATGTTATAGGTGTTGTTGATTCTGATGTTGACTGTACTGACGATGCTGGTGACGTTGACGGTACTGTTGATGCTGTTGGTAAAACAAGTTTAACTTGTTAATCACACACCATTTTTGTCAGAGTTTCTACTCTTCTTTCTATCATTTTGGTTTGCTTAACTGATTTATGGTTAGGGCTAGATTAGATAATCTCTAAGACTTTAGAGATTATATAATCGCCGCGGAATGTTTCTCCAATGAAGTTATGAATTAATACTTCGTCAGTTATTGTTGTTGGTACTCCTTGGTATCTATGGTGCGTATGACGTTGATGCTCGTAGGACAGATTGTGAAGTTGAGGTTTACAACGCGGTTGTGGTTGGAGGTGGTAATGGTACTGTTGGCGTTGATGATGGTGGTACTGGTTATGCTGCTGGTGCTGCTGCTGGTGTTTGTAATCTCTGTACCATATTCTCCAAAGCCATTACCCGAGCGCGAAGTTCGTTGACTTCTTCTATTATTCCAGGATGATTGTCGGTCGGAACGAGCGGATAAATAAAATCTAGAATTTGATGTAGTATATAATCGTGACGAGATACCCTGGAAATGAGAGAGAAAATGGTGTCTCGAACAGGTTCGCCGGTAAGTGCTTCAGGTTCTTCGCCAAGAGGGCAATGTGGTGGATGGAAAGGATCGCCTTCTTCTTGTTTCCAATGATTGAGGAGGCTACGAACCCATCCCCAATTCATCCAGAATAGGTGATGACTGATTGGTTGATCCATTCCGGTCACACTGCTTTCGGAGCTTGAGTGAGATTCCATTTCGGAATCCGAGTGACTTGAACTGATGACAAATTCCATTTCGTACGATTGGATAAAGGATTTTCGATATAAAAATGATTTTTCGGCTATCGGGTGGTATTCTATTTACATAGGATATCTATATATAGAGATCAAAAGATTTCATAGATTACGGAGGAATTTGCGGGGTATGTCAGGTAAAGTTTAAAGTAACAGATACGATAAGATATGATTTAGCAGATACGCTAAGATATGAAGTTTGTCTATACACTACTCATGCAATTAATGTAGCAAGACGTGTCTAGACTAATAATGATAAGCATGTAATTTCCTATGGATGATAAGAAGATGATTTTCGACTAGAAATGATAAGCAAAACTTTTGACATGCAGACACGGTCGAAGTCCAGACTCACTAATGCATCCTAACGACTTATCAGTTATATACACTAATGCAGACCTGTTTCGCTAAGACCACCGCTCTGATACCAACTGAAAGGACCCGTTCATATACATTATAAACGATTCACAATAGTTGATTACATTGCGAGGTATTTGACCTATATATGATATATTTTACAAACATTGCATTCTTTTTTAAAAGACAATCTTTCTTTACATCAAAAATTGACAGGCATGCATACCATTTCATAATATCCACTATCCAACTATAAATTGATTTAATAATAATCTTTGATGAACTCAATGACTCGAATGCAACGTTCTTCGAAATATGCTATGAAAGACTCCAAGTAATATCTTTAAAATGAGCAAATGCACAGCGGAAGATTTCTTTAACACCTGAGAATAAACATGCTTTAAAGTGTCAACCAAAAGGTTGGTGAGTTCATTAGTTTATCATAATCATTTATTTCCATCATTTTAATAGACCACAAGAATTTCATTTCCAGTTCTCATAAATATACGTCCCATGCATAGAGACAAAAAATAATCATTCATATGGTGAACACCTGGTAACCGACATTAACTAGATACATATAAGAATATCCCCTATCATTCCGGGATCCTCCTTCGGACATGATATAATTTCGAAGTACTAAAGCATCCGGTACTTTGGATGGGGTTTGTTAGGCCCAATAGATCTATCTTTAGGATTCGCGTCAATTAGGGTGTCTGTTCCCTAATTCTTAGATTACCAGACTTAATAAAAAGGGGCATATTCGATTTCGATAATTCAACCATATAATGTAGTTTCGATTACTTGTGTCTATTTCGAAAAACATTTATAAAAATTGCGCATGTATTCTCAGCCCAAAAATATAAAGGGTAAAAAAGGCAAATGAAACTCACCATACTGTATTTCATAGTAAAAATACATATAACGTCATTGAACAAGTGCAAGGTTGGCCTCGGATTCACGAACCTAAATTAATTATATATATTTATGTGTTGGTCAATATTTGTCTAACAAATTAGGTCAAGTCATAGTGTACCACAATCCTAATGCTCGAGACTAATATGCAAAAGTCAACAAAAGTAAATTTGACTCAAAATAATTTCCAAAAATTTATACATGATTAATATATAGTTTAAATATCGTCGTTTTATATTTTTAAAAGATTTATTAGAGTAAATAATATAATTTATTTATTAATAAATAAATAAAATTTTATATTATATTTATATAATAAAATATACTTTTATATATATTAAGTAATAAAATTTATAGGGTTCATTTAATATTATAAAGATAATATGATACGTATTATTAAAGTAAGTTATTACACGTAGTAAAATATGTTTGTATCAAATATTTATTTGATAAAATAATATCTATAATGATAGTAAGTAAAAGTTGTATTATTTTGTAATAATAATTATTATTATAAAAATATCAATATTTATAATTACTAGATGACATTATGATAAAACGATAATTCTAATTATGATAACTTTAATATTTACGATAATTTTTAATATTATCTTTAAAATAATAATTCTATTTAAAATAATAATAATAATGATATTTTATAGTAACAATGACATTTCTATTAAAATGATAATTTTTGTTAAAATGATAGTTTTAATACTAACGATAATTTTAATAGTAATAGTAATGATAAAAATAATAAGAACGATAATTTTATCTAAATCAATATCTTATAATATTTTAATTTCATCATGATACTCTTACCCATTATTTCCTAATCGTTTCGTTTAATAGCTTTTAATCGTCTTTTATATCGTGTTCGTAATAATGATAATAATAGTAATCAAAATAATTAGGTGTTACAAATATTTGTTTTAATTACACTAATATTAATAATGATAGTTACTATAACATTATTAACGATAATACTAATAATTATCTTAATGATAATATAGTAATAATAATAATAACAATAACAATAACCATTTTTAAATAATGATATATATATTAATAATGATAATAATAATAATAATACCAATAATAATAATAATAATAATAATAATAATAATAATAATAATAATAATAATAATAATAATAATAATAATAATAATTGGATAATAATAATAATACTAATTATAACTTTAACGATAATAACGATAGTAATAATTAAAAAAATAACAATTTTTAATGATAAATCCTTTTATTAATAAAGATAATAATAATAATAATAATAAGAAAAAACTAGAGCGACGATAATAACGACGATAATAATAATAATCATTTTTAATAATAATACAAAAATTCGATGGACTATAACTTCAAATCCGTTCATCGAAATCATTCGATATCTAAATGAAAAGTTCTTAATTTTTCTCTAGCTTTCCAACGACATGCATATCTTATACCTTATCTCAGTCCCATATATAACTAATTCAGGATTCAACATAACCTAACTAAAGGCAATATCAAAAGTACAAACATGCATAATCCTATATACTCGAGCACTAGTCAGGGATACACTATTAGTATGTAAAAGTTAAATTATGAGTACTCACGTATCAATATTGAGATTCAATATTGCAGGAAAGGTACGTAGACGCAACGGAGATGATAAACACTATATTGACCTCACGAGCATACCCATGAACCATACCAATCACCTCCATAGCTATAACCCATAATTTTCTTAATCCAATCCCACTCGAAAAACAATTTCGAAATCACTCGGACAGCACTCTGACGTAATATTTTATGTATACTAATAATATCTTGAAATAATACGGAGTAATATATATCTATGTAAATCGATTGAGAGAGTTTAGAGAAAAATATTTTCAAGTTTCTATGAAATAATGAAACCTATTGAATTCTATTTATAATAGATTTTTGAATTATTAAAGTATGAATTATTAAAGTATAAATTATTAAAGTGAATTATTAAAGTATGAATTATTAAAGTGAATTATTAAAGTATGAATTATTAAAATGAATTATTAAAGTATGAATTATTAAAGTGAATTATTAAAGTTAAAGTAAAGTAAAAATAAAGTAAAGGTAAAGTTTAAGTATAGTAAAAGTATAAAACTATGTATGTATAATACGCGTATAAATATATATAATATTAATTTAAATCGTTATATATATTTAATACAATAAAATATAAATATCGTTATCTTTATCATACTGGTTAAGTAATGAGTTGTCAAAAGTGGTTCTAGATATTTATAAAAGTTATATACGTTTTAATAATAAAGTTCTTTTTAAACTGAAAACGTTTTTGTACGTTTGAAACTAAATCAAATAAATATAATAATTTTGTTTTCCAAAACCAAATATATTTTTAAGAATCATTTTGTTTAAAGGTTAAAATAATGGAAATCGTTATATCATAAAATGTTTTAAAAAAGTAGAATCATATATATTCATAATAGGTTTCAAGTTTTTAAATTACAGTTTGTTGGTGAAGCATGAGATAAAGTTCAAAGGTTAAATAAACGTATGAAATCATCTTAATGAAAAATGTCGAGTTACTTAACTTGTCGATATCCAACATCTAAGTTATTTACACTTCACGTTCTTACTTATAAATCACTTTACCATTTTCCGAATGTTGTCAAAAAGAATAGATTTCTTAAATCACAGTGGACCTCATAACATAGACCCGTAATCATATCATAATGTATCTGATAAATCAACAATTTGATATTATCTTCTAATTCCATCGATAAACATATTGAAACAAATACGATCATGTAAAGTATTATACGTTTAATACTTTATTAATATTCTCAAGTTATAATATATATATATACATATATATACATATTTATTTATATATAACGGTTCGTGAATCGTCTGAATTTGGTCGAGGTTATAATGAATGTATGAATACAATTTAAAATTCTTGAGATTTAACTTAACAAACTTTGCTTATCGTGTCGGAATAATATAAAGATAAAGTTTAAATTTGATTGGAAATTTCCGGGTTGTCGCATGTAACACATAACTCACCACCCAAAAAGACTCGATTTTTAGGAAAATTAAAAAGCAATTGATCAATATCAACGGTGATGTTTTAATATGTTATCAAAGCAACTTAAATAAAAGATATACTATTCATGGATCAAACATCATCACTAAGTAACCGAACCCAATTTACAAAGTTGGTGCGATCAAAAATTAGTAGATCCCTTTGATCAACACAGCATAACCATAATAAAGAATTAACTAAATAAATAAATAAATAAATAAATAGTACTCGTTTGTTTCATATTATTATTTGAGGTACTCAAATCAGACCACCTACAATTAACTGGACCATACTAGTACTAGTATCCATAAAATAAGTGCAATAAACAGACTTGATCTTTATTATTTATTTATTCTTTTTAAACGATAGCTCAGTTTGTAGTTTATATATCGAACTCATACCTCAAATATCACCGGCAGCTGATAATATGAAACCTTACACTGAATTTTTCCCAACTTCGATTTTAACAATCAAAAACTCTCTTTCTACGTTTGGTTTTAGGGTTAAGCAATGCGTAAATTGAGTAATGTTTATTTATTATTTATAATTTGTAATTATTACGGAATACCGTATAATTTATACGGAGTAATTTATTTTATTATTATTTTTTGGAGAGTTATAATGATATGAATCCAACAATTTCCTTGAAATTCAATGGACCAATAAGAGTGCGATATGTTGCGCGACAATTACATGTGATTAAAAAAAGTTAATTTTTTTTCAATTTTTAAATTTTCTTTCAATCACATGTGATTGTATTTGACATACAGAATCACATGTGATTTAGTGCATGTCAAATCCAATCACATGTGAATGGTAACATTTGTGGACTTTCTAATTGAATATATATAATAGTAATAATAATAAACTAGTTAATAAATGGCCCGCGCATTGCTGCGGGTGCGTTTTAACTGCTATGTTTTTGTAGTCGATTAGTAGTAGGTCATACGTTAATATTATTCGATAGTGTTACGCGTAGCGCTGAGTATTTACATCAATAAAATGACTACGATCGCGCTTTGCAGCAAGTATAATCACGCGTTATCTTTGAAAATCAATAACGATGAAAAAGAAAATTTCAAAAGAAAACTAAAAACAAATATTAATAAGTAAAAAATTTAAGAAAAATAGTGATAATGTTGAAATAAAAAATTATTCTTTTCATGTTAATATTAGTTAGGTATATTTATTTATTAAATTAGGTAGTTGCTTGTGTATATTAAAATTTTGAAATGTTTCAAAAAAAAAAAAAAAAAATGAAAGCAATCACAAATAGACAAAATTTGTCGTTTTAGCTTCTCAAACTACAAAATTTTGAGTCCTTTAGTACAATAAGGAGTAATGAAATAATGTTGGTATATATTGACCTCATAGGGAGGTTTTACCGGATTCGTTCAAGGACTTCTACCCGGAACACTGCTCGAATGAATGTGTTCCCGGGTACCGTCGATTGAGTTCGGATTTTCACCCGAACGTGTGTGTTACATGCAAATGATGAGGGTCGTTGAAATAATTGTGCTACTGATGCCAAAAAATCGCCATTAAAAAAATGAAAAGAAAAATATAATAACATCTTAAAAAGCCTAATAATAAAAAGAAAATAAAACTATTGTGAATATGGCTTTTAAAAAAATATAAAATCAAGTGTGAAACCAAGAGCAAAACTACAATTCTTATGTACTAAAACTACACATATTTTGGTGGTTATTAGTTCCCGGGTACTGTCGATTGAGTTCGAGTTTCCGCCCAAACGTGTGTGTTACATGCAAATGATGAAGGTCGTTGAAATAATTGTTCTACTACTGCAAAAAAATCGCCATTAAAAAAAATGAAAAGAAAAATATAATAACATCTTAAAAAGCCTAATAATAAAAAGAAAATAAAACTATTGTGAATGTGGTTTTTAAAATAATATAAAATCAAGTGTGAAATCAAGAGCAAAACTACAATGCTTATGTACTAAAACCAAGGTTGTAAAAGTCGCGAGTCGGGGACGCATCGGTCGAGATCTAAAAAGGACGCGTCGGCCGAGTCGGGGACGCGTCGGGGACGCATCGGTCGTTGACCAACGTTGACTTTATTAATAATTTCTTAAATATATATTTATATATGTATAAAATAGTTGATTCTGTACCATAAATTTCTTAAATAAGAACTTGAATTTAAATACAATCAAACTTGAAACTCAATTAATGTTACCGAGTACAAAATCAGTAAGGACACAAAGAAAAGAGCGGCCTAAAAAATGAAAACGAACCCTAATTTTAAAACATATCATATCTTGACGAAAATTTGACTGATTTTAACTATTTTTGACCAACTTTGACCGCCTTTGACAGACTTTGACCGAACTATTAGCTTTGACCGTCTTTTGAGTCATTTTCAGAAAAAACAGGACGGAGAACCCAAAAAAACGACGCATCAGCCGACGCGTCGACCAAGTCGGCCGACTTTTACAACACTGACTAAAACTACACATATTTTGGTGGCTATTAGTATATAAGAGAAAAGAAATATTAATAGTATTGGAATATTAATCTCTATGGTTATGGAAAGTATCACGTTACCATAATTTACTTGCTTTGAACTTTTTGGTTTAGTTAGTTTCATAGTTTAAAAAATTATGTAATTGGTCCTTAATGTTTAGTTAAACTTTTTTTGATGGACCTAAAGTATATCTTTAATGTGGATGACCATATTGAAATTATTACGCAGTTAGCACCTAATTTTACCGAACGTTAATAAATTTACGTTAAGTCACCTCACATGCCAATTACATAACTATATTTTCGTCATTTCATCATCCTTTATCACGGCATTTCATCATCTTTATTTCTATTAACTTCATATTTATCTATCTCTATCAAAAAATCATAAACCCAAATTTTTTTAATCTTCAATAATACCCATAATTTATAAACATTAAATCAAATCAAATTTCCAAATTCTAAACCAAATTACAATTTACAATTAAATAAGGCCATAAATTTATAAACAAATACCCCCCTTCCCTTTAGAGGTTTTTTTAGTAATTCTCGTTGTTCGGAGAATACTCTGTCAAAAAATTTAGAGAGTACACGGAAACTTCAAGTATCCCCTTTTTAAGGAATTTAAGTACTATATGGTTCGTTTCTTTAACACATTTATTTTATTGATAGAGATTAATTAATTGTTTTTCCAGTGTTCGTTGTCCATCCTCTTTTTTCATCCTAGTGAGTAACCTAGCAAATAATTGGCCAAAAGCATAGATATGTAATGTTGAAGTTATCAACTTTGAGTATTGCTACATAAACTGCATATGGATATGATCTTCTGTGAACCTAAATTTTTAATCGATGTAAAATCAGCTAACGATCTCTAACTTTAATACATTAACCAAATACATAAAGTTAGGTTTCGATACCAGAAGTGCATAGTACAATGTGCCTCGAGAACTATAATTAAAACATTAATCTTATTTATATTCTGATAGCAAACAAAAATAATACATTTTTTTGTTTGATGTTTTGGAAAAAATGAGTTTCGGTGCAAAATGGATTAAATGGATAAAAGCTTGTCTTTCGTCTTCTTCTATATCTATTCTGGTTGATGGTTCTCCTACTAAAGAGTTTAATCCTGAAAAAGGTATTAGGCAGGGCGATCCTCTTTCGCCTTTCCTATTTATCTTGGCGGTTGAAGGTCTGAACGTGTTCGCGAATATGGCAATTCAAAGGGGTATCATCAAAGGAGTGAGGATTGGTAAAGAAGTTATTCTTTCGCACCTCCAATATGTTGGAGTAGAAGAAATATATCTAATGTGGTGAAATCACTGAAATGTTTCGAGGAAGCTTCGGGATTAAAAATAAACATGTCCAAAAGTTCTATTTACGGGGTGGAGGTTTCGAGTAACGCTACTGAAAGAATATCAACCCGGATAGGTTGTAAGGCGGGTTCATTTCCTGTTATTTATTTGGGGTTACCGGTGGGCTCTCGGATGACAAAGGTGGATGATTGGGAGTCGGTGATCATAAAATTCCAAAAAAGATTCTCAGATTGGAAATCTCGTTCGTTGTCCTTTTGTGGTAGACTAACCCTTTATAAATCGGTACTTTCAAGTTTACCGTTGTACTACTTTTACCTATTTCGCGCTCCTTCATGTGCCTTATCTTTGCTTGAAGGTTTGAGACGTAAGTTCTTTTGGAGCGGGTCGGGGGAGGATTCCAAAATGGCAGGGTAAAATGGGATTCAATATTGAGTCCTTACAATAAGGGGGGATTAAATGTCGGGTCATTAAAAGTAAAAAATTGGGCACTTGTTGGTAAATGGTGGTGGGGATTTCGAAACGAAAATGATGCTCTTTGGGTTAAATTCGTTAAAAGTTTATATGGACGACAAGGTGGGTTGGGTTATATGGGTAATGCTAGCAATTTAGGTAGTGTTTCTCCTTGGAAAAACATTATCTCTATTGCAAAGCAGATGAGCAAACGCAACTTTAATTTGGTCGATCCCTTTAAGCGTGTCATAGGTGATGGATCTACTAATGATACACGTACCTCTGCGCATAGCACTCGTGCGTATCACGTGTTGGGCGCACGTCAGTCCGAAGTAAATTATGTCAAGAACATATAACGTGACATTTAATTTATTAAGTGAACACGTAGAAGATCTTATCCTTAATTAAACATGATCTCTTTCCAACCGCCAACCCTTTATTTATGGGTCATTGAACTGGTTCTTGACTTCTGTTGCTTCTGAGTGAAGAGATTTTAAAGCAAAATTCTGTTTAGCAAAATTCTCATCAGTTTCACTGTCTGAAGATGAAGATAATTTGGTTTCATCCCAATCATGATGCTTAGCAACTAGCACTTTTTCTGGTTTCTTCTCCTTCTTCTCAACCTTTGAGTTCTCCTTCATCTGGGCCTTCATTGCTTTTTACTTGTTCTTGTACTTCTCAGCTTTAGAAAAACAGTTAGCTTGTGTAGAAGGTTTTCTGGACATGCACTCAGATGCAAAGTGTCCTACCTTTCCACAATTGTAACACTTAGATTTGAGGCTCTTTACTGACTTACTTTAATACCTAGCACTTGGTTTTTTCTGACTTTGTATGACTTACTGGTCCTATTACAGTTAAATTTCTTGAACTGCCTAGCCAGCAAAGCCATCCCTTCAGAAAACCCTTCAATATCATCATCATCACCACTGCTTTCCTTAGACCCAGTTTCACTACCCTCATCATCCTCAGCTGCCTCTTCTTCTGCCATCAGGTTTTGAACTAGTAAAACTTTTCAAGCTTTCTTTTTAGCAGCAAGAACAAGAGCAGTTTGTAGATTTTGAGGTGGTGGGGGCAGACTTAAAATTTTCTTTCAAGTTTAATTTAAGTTTAGCTTCTGTCTTTTCATGGTTCCAAAGGTACCATATAGAGATGACATGTCAAATTTTTTTAAAGTCTGTGCTATTGTTAATGGGTCAGTGACAAGTTTCCATTTAGCAGACAATGAGTCAATAAATTTGTTGACCTGTTCAAAGTCAGTATACTTGACTTTCAGACTATCCAGGTCAGCAACTAGGGAGTTAAACCTAATGAAGGTTTGTTTTAGGGTCTCACTCTTATAAGAAAAGAACGGCTCATATTCCTTTTTCAAGGCAATGATGTTGTTTTACCTGACCTCATCTTTTCCATCATAATTGACATCAAGATAGTCTAAAATAGCTTTAGCAATTGGTTTCCTCTTAATCAATTTGAACGCATGATTAGGTAAAGTTATAGCTATCATAGTTTTAATCTTTGGATCAAGTCCAACATCACATTTATCCTCATCCTCCTATTTGTATGGGGGAAGAACAACCTCTCTTCCTTCGATAGCAGGAGTATCTGCAATAGCAAGTACACTATCAATGGTTGTTGTAGGGATAAATGGGCCATTGTTTGCAATACCAGGCATGAGTGGGTCAATAGACTCAAGGTGAAATATAAACCTATCTCTCCAAGTTTCATATTCATCTTCATTAAACGTGGGTGGTCTGTTTAAAGAACCATTTTCGAGATAAGATGTGTTATTGTATGCAGCCATGAGAGAATTCAGATCCAAGATATGAGATTATCAAGGCTGAAGCTCTGATACTAGTTGTTGGTCCCTTAGATAACAACAAGAGTATTGTAGAGGGAAGTGAATATAATTCTTTTTGTTTAAACAAGTTATAAAACAGTTAAGTGTAATTTAATAGATAATTAAATAAGAGTCTTGGGTAATTTCAACGTTATTCTTTTATTGATATGAATCTCAAAGAATTACAATTATATAATGGCGGAATAAACAGTTGGTTGATACAAATTACACCCAAGTTTAGCTAAAGAGGATATCTTTTAGCTTTTACAAGTTTGGACTCTATTTAATAAACTCACACCACTAAATATTACAATAGTGGAAACATCTATTTAGAGGAGTCCTATTAAACATGTAATAGATCTATTGTCCACTGATATATAGGATGTCTGTACTTGTGTAGAAAATTACATCTGAAACAACCCGAATTTGTTTACCAAAAATGAAGCACATTTTTTTATAAGTTAGGTCCCATTAAAGCATTCATAATACACAACATTTCCAACTATGTTTTAACCAAAAACGTAATATCATAATGATACGTTTAACAATTTATAATAATCTTTGGTACACAAATGACACATTACAAAAGCATTTGTAATGATGACCCAATCACACAAAATACGGGTTAATACTCAATAACCCAACCCGATACCAAGAGCATAATCCCGGGGACTACCAAATCCCAAATCCGCGTCCAAATATCCAAAAGCTACCCCCATCGAGCCCAATCGCTCCTATGCATCTAGTCTAACAACTATAATTGATTGCTCATTTCAAAAACATGTATTTAAATTTAAAATTTATACTTAAACGTGGACTCAACTATGTGACAAGCATACAAGAAATTATGACTTGGTAGTTGCAATTAGTAAGTTTTTCGTTTAAGGTTCATCCAAGAGAGCGGTAGTTGCTAGTTGAATCTAAGTAAACTCATAATCATCCTAGGTTCTGTTTGATTGGGTTATTGAAGTTTAGATATTAAGAAGACTAATTTAAATTAAACTAAGAACTAAGTGATTAAGTAAATATCAATATTAAAAGCATGCACACTTGTTTAATCCACTTGAAGCATTCGGGTTGTTCTTTTGTTCACTTAAGGTCTAATTGTGCTCAAACATTAGACTAGTATACCTACTAGATATTATAGTGATCAAATCAATACTTGCGAATTCCCATAAGCTTATACCAATTGATCTTAGTTGAATCATGCAATTATCACAAGTACTTAGCCTTGGTTAAAGTTCCCTAAAACCCTTTGGTGATCAAAATTTTAACAAACCGTCCTAATCCACCTGGACGAAGTCATCAACATCTGGTCCCATTGCAAGGTACTGACCTAAATATGCCATGAATGGCTCCAAGTAATATCTTTAAAATGAGCAAATGCACAGCGGAAGATTTCATTCATACCTGAGAATAAACATGCTTAAAAGTGTCAACCAAAAGGTTGGTGAGTTCATAGGTTTATCATAACAATCATTTCAATATATTAATAGACCACAAGATTTCCGTTTATAAATATATGTACACTCGCAAGTGTATAAAAGTATTCTATAAGTTGTTGAGCGCTTCGGTAAACATACTTAACAATTAATGTGGCATATTCCCTTTATTATGAAATCTCCCTACACTGTACCAAGTGTAGTAAAAATGAAGTACTATGCAACCGTTTACGATACTAGAGCGACTAGCCTGGTTGGGGTGGTCAAACCCGATAGATCTATCAATAGGATTCGCGCTTACATGTTCTTCCAACATCTAAATATTAGTTACCAAGCTATTAGGGAAGATATGCAAAGTGGTACAACTCAACATAGAATATATTTTAAGTACTTGTGTCTATTTCGTCAAACATAAAAGCAGCGCATGTATTCTCTGTCCAAAAATATATATTGCAAAAGCAATTAAAAAGGGAGCAAATGAAACTCACAATACTGTATTTTGTAGTAAAAATACATATGACGATATTTAACAATGCAGGGTTGGCCTCAGATTCACGAACCTATATCATTTATATATATATTAACACACATAATTGAAATCAAATAAATTTATGTATTATTCTTAGTGATATAATTATTATATTTAATAATTTATAGGTTTCATTAATAATTTAGTTAGATATATTTACTTTATTTACTTTAGATAGATAATTATTATTTATTATAAAAATACTAATATAGTTATGTTATATGTATTAGATATATTCTGATATAATTAATATTTATTTGTTATAATATTAATAATAGGAATAATATCAATAATAATGATACTTATAATAATAATAATAATGATAATATTGATATAATAATAATAATAATAATAATAATAATATTGATAAAAATGGTAGTAATAATAATAATAAAATATATAAAATTTTTAATCATGGTAGTAATAATAGTAATACTAATGATAATAGTATAAATGTTAATTTTAAAAATGATAATTTTAATAAAGATAATAACTTTACTAAAAATGTTAAGTTTTAATAAAAATTATAGTTTTAATAAAAATGATAACTTTGATAATTGTAGTTATAATGATATTTTTTATAGAAATGATAATAATAATAATAATTGTAATAATAATAAAATAATAATAATAATAATAATAATAATAATAATAATAATAATAATAATAATAATAATAATAATAATAATAATAATAATAATAATAATAATATTAATATTAATATTAATATTAATACTACCTCATAAGAAAAAGCTCCAAAAAGGAAAATAACTGCCTTTGCCCAGGCTCAAACCCGAGACCTCTCGGTTAAACACAAACATCCATAACCATTCTTCCATTTCTGATTTCCTGCTTTATTCATATCCTAAATTTATTTAACTATTAACTCTATTATCTCCTTCTTCTTCATTTTAATCTACCATCATCATCATCTAATTAACCATCATCATCATCTTAACATCACGTTTTCTTCATCACCTGTATCATCTTCGAACAGAAACGTTTAGCAGTAACATGATATTTTATTACTTCAAGGTTTATGTAAGACCCTAATATTTATTGTACGGAAGTGTAATTATGCTACATAGAGTGCAGGAAGTATTGTGTAATTAAACGAAGGTCAGAATCTGCCCAGACTGTTGTGCGCGCTACGCACAGTTATGGGTGCGCGCCACGCACCTTGCCAGCGACAGAATTCAGCCTTTTCTAATTTTGAGTTTAATGAAGGGTAATTTGGTCTTTTCACTTGAGGCCAGATCTCAGGCCTTATCAGCTGGTTTGGATCCACTTTTGGATCACTTTTCACATCCATAAACACTCTCAAGTATCTTAGAAAGAGAGGGAGAATTCTAGTGAGGGAATTGGGGTTTTGGAGAAGAAGGAGCTTGAATTGATCAAAGTCTCGGGTTTTAAAGTTGTTCACCTCGTTCCTAGCTACGTTTTGGTTATTGTGATAAGTTCTAACTCCGAATTTCATTGTTTGATTTGATATTCAAAGTTAGGGTTTGAACTTGATTTGTAGAGAAACCCATTTAAAACTCTTGAAGTGAGTTTGTTGATGCTAGTAATCGGGTTTATTGTTATTGTTGGTGGATTTTGGGTTGGTGAACAAATTGGTCTTGTTTATGACTTGTAATTGGGTTTAATCACTAGGTTTAGTGATTATGGAAGTATTGGAACCCTTTTGGTGTGTTTGAAAGACTAATTTTGGAATTGAGTCAAAATTAGGGTTTTTGGGTGATTTTGAGATTGATAAGTGTTAAACACTTAAGTTTGGGTTCATTTGGCTTATTAGGACCATTTTCACTTGTGATTAGTGATTAGTGGTTAGTTTGGATGCGTTTGGTGTTTGTAAGTGCAATTGGTCGAATTTGCACTAAGTGTCGAATTGAGTTGGTTTGTAAATCCACTCTAAGTGTCTTATTGTATTTGTGATAATAGATTAGGTACTTTCCATTGACGTGTTGCGGAATTACTCGGTTGCATTCATTAAGGCGAAAAGGTGAGTGTTAATATCCTATGTGCATATGTATGTGTAGGATGGGTGCGGGTCGGGTGAAGTGGTTCTCGGTTATAGAGCTCACTTCACATATAGGTGGATTTGATGGACTTGCGTTTAGATCCAATTGGCACGATTGTGCGTTTTGGTTGACCACCTTTGGCGAGGTACACGTTTTGTGTGTACACTATCACACATGGTTGTGATGTGGATGATATAACCCCAATGACGAAGGGTTTTAATGTTGAAAGTGAATCGCGTGTGGTTTCGGATTCACGGTGACGCGTGTAGTTCGGTCATCTTATTGAGGTATTGATCTCGTGTAGTTCGGATTACTAAGGCTCGTGTAGTTCGGCCAACCTCGATGTTGTCTTGTTGAAGATAGTAATCTCGTGGGGTTTCGGATTACTAAGGCTCGTGTAGTTCGGCCAATCTTCATTGTGGTGTTTGGTATTCGGTAATGGGTTAAGGGGTTAACCTTATTCGTTTATATATTGTTATATATATTGTTGTATTGTCGTGATGTAGCTAACCCTCCGGGTGTAGCTTCTTGGCATTGTTCACATCGTCGTTGGTGAACTTATGTTTGTTGATGCATATTTAGCTTGTTGCTTAGTGATAGTACGGTATGCTTAGATTAGCTTGCCTTTATGCACGGATGCTCCGGTATGCGGTATTTGATTATTTGTGTGGCGTGTCCATTTTATGCATATATATGTATGTAGTATATTTTCACTCACTAAGCGTTAGCTTACCCTCTCGTTGTTTTTATTTTTATAGATTTGCATGGATGCGGTGGCTCGGGTAAGCGTGGGACTAGTGGACTTGCGTAGTTTGCTTTAGAAAATCGTGCTTTTGGATTGGATAGGATTGGGTAACGTATCCCCAATCGCCATGCTCGGCTTTATTTTGTATTAGAAGTCGTGTGGTCGAAAACTTGTATTTGGTACTTAAAGGGTAATTTGGACATATGTGGGCCCGGTATCGTAAAACTCTTTTTATTAATGGAACGTGTTAGTTTTAACTATTATAATATGTTGTGAAAAGCCTTTGGTCTAAATGTGTCGAGAAGTCGAAGATCTTTTCGCGTAAAACGGAAAAAGTGGACAGAAGCTGCCAGGCACCAGTGCGCGTCGCGCACTTGGTGTGGTGCGCTCGGCGCACCCTTCTGCCCAGTTTTATTTTTTTTTTATGTTGCGTTTTTGGTTGGTTAACGGGTTGGGAAGTTATAGTTTAATATGTTTCCAGTTTCCTATCTTGCGAATGGGCCTGGATTACCTCAGTCCAAAAGAAAATAATAGCCCAAAGGTAACCCGAATGGGCCAGATTCGTCTGCACCATAATTTAATCAATCTAGGATTCGTTTCTATCAACAAACCCCACCATAAACTTATAATTCCACTAATCATTAATCCAGTTGGCTATGAGTTGTCTATTTTAGTTTTAAATAGCTAAAAGTCCACAACTTTGTAACCTCATCTGCAAAACACGCATATAGTCACATAGTGGCGGGTTTAAAAAAAAATACGTCCGAATCAAAAAGTATAATTTCAGGTTATGATGGTGGTTGTTGCAGCCTGCAAATTAGAGAGAAGGAAGAAAAGAAAAGAAAAGAACAACGCAGCAGCAGTGAGTTCATTGCAATTGGGTTTCGTGGTTTTTACTTTAAGAGAGAGAGAAGAGAGAGAAAGGAGATAGAGGTGGTGGTTCTAGGGTTCACGATGGTTGTGATGGGGGTGAACTGTGGTGGCAGTGTTAAGGTGGAGGATGCCGGTGGTGGTGGTTGTTAGTGTTGCCGATGGAAATTGAGTTCAAGGGTGATCAAATGATTGTATGGATTTAAATCTTCAATATATATATATATATATATATATATATATATATATATGTATATATGTATATGTATATGTATATGTATATGTATATGTATATATGTATATGTAGATATATATATATATATATAGATATACATGTATATATATATATACATATATATATATATATATATATATATATATATATATATATATATATATGTATATATATATATATGTATATGTATATGTATATATATATACATGTATATATATATATGTATATATATATATGTATATGTATATATATATATACATGTATATATATATGTATATGTATATGTATATATATATGTATATATGTATATGTATATGTATGTATGTATATATATATATATATATATATATATATATATGAAATATATGTATATATATATATGTATATATATGAAATATATGTATATATATGTTTATATGAAATATATGTATATTACTTAGGTGGTAGTATGATGGTGGATTTCAAAATATTCTATGGTTTTTGTTGTTGATTCAAAATAGAAACGAGTAGCCGAGTAATCGTGTTGCGGGTTGTGGTGGTTTACACGATAGTAATAGGTGGTGATTAAGCATAGTGGTGAGCAAGCAGGGTGGTTCTTGATGGTGAAATGTGGTGGTGATTAAGAATGTAACATATGGAGAAATAATATATATATATATATATATATATATATATATATATATATATATATATATATATATATATATATATATATATATATATATATATATATATATATATATATATATATATATATATATATATATTGATGTAGAAGATAGATAGATGTGTAATTAACGATATGCATATTCATATGTATACTATATATATAAGATAGAAACTTAATTGGGTGATGAAGTCAAAACAAACAGTAACCTATCTCAATTATATCCGAATTCATATTCATACTAGAGTTTAAAAGGAAATAGTGAGCAGCCATAACTTTGGCATTCATCTGCCGATAGTTTATTAAGGTATTATTTCGTACTCTGTTGATAATTAGTGGCGGATAAACTTATTCAGAAAAATCCCATATTTTTAAATTAACTATATTTATTTATTTTGGTCATTATGGTATAAAATTCGATCATTAACTATTAAATAAAAATTACATTAATTATTCACTCCCAACCCCAAGTAAAATATAAAAACTTTTAAAATTCAACAAATAGTTCCTAATTATTTTTTTAATATGTATATAATTTATAAAGCTCATTTTCGGATCACCGTTTATTTTAAAATCACATAAGTTCCTTTTTAACTTGTTTTCTATCATTCGAATGACAATTGAGCGTTACCATTGTTTACTAAATAACTTCAAATTCACTAGACATATATTCTATAAATTTTATTTATATGTTGATTTTTTGAATAATATTTATTATATATTATTATTATTTTACCTAATCAATTCTAACAATTACAATATATAATATTTCATTTTATTATATATATATATATATATATATATATATATATATATATATATATATATGTTTAATTATATGCATATCTATTTACAAATAATCGTATCGTAAGTTGTCGAGAATAGTCAAAAGTCAAATTAATTCATAAAATAGTTCAAAAATTTTGAGACTCAACATTACAGACTTTGATTATCGTGTCGAAACCATATAAAGATTAAGTTTAAATTTGGTCGGAAATTTTCGGGTCGTCACAGTACCTACCCGTTAAAGAAATTTCGTCCCGAAATTTGATCGAGGTGGTCATGGTTAACAATAAGAATGTTTTCCTGACGTATATGAGTTGATAAATAAATTTTTATCATCATTGAGTGATAAGGATAAAACAATTTAATTTCTCGAAGCGTACTAATGAAGCTATCACTTAAAGAGTGAATCTAGAAAATAAAGCTCGTCTTAACTTTTGACGTTGTCTTGGTTGAATTTCCGAAATTCAAGGGATTTAAATGAAAATCTTTGTTATCTACATAAGATTTGATTCGTCAGTGATTAAGGAAATTAAGATCTCTTTAATTAAATGCGGTCATCTGCCTCGATTGCTCTGTCGGATATTTCCATTATAAATTTACCTCTTCCATTTTATTATTCTCACCATTCTTATACTTTCTTCCTTAATTCATACTTCTAAAGATTGTAAAAATGCTTAATCCAGTACTGATCCTTGTCCTTCTTTTGACAATCGCTTCTGTCTTCCTCCTTTTTCATCTACCACCGGAGGAATCTGTTAACTTCTACTATTACCTTGGAGTTATAGTGTTTTTCATTCTCCCGTGTATTTATGTTGCTATCCAAATTGATATACACGGTTTGTAACTTATGTGTTTGTGATCGGCTTTATATTTCGGAGCTCCATGCTCTTGTTTTCTCTTCCCGATTCTAAATCAAGCGAATAATGGTCCAGATTCGTAGATATAGAGTTTCAAATGATTATAATGTTCTAAGCACAAAGGAACGTATCTTACGATTTGATTTGTCAAATTACCAGAATCTCTGAGGATAAAACTATCAATAATATACTTTATTGATATGTTCGAAGGTGAAATAGAATGAAAGAGTTGTGTAACATGGCACATGATGACGATAGGATCTACTGTGAACCATCATCACGTTTCAGTAGAAACTTTGCAAGACTTACTGAAATATAATCACGTTGGCCGAGTGTCATTATATTATATTAACCAATGCTTCAATTCCCAACACTTCTCCACAATTCATTAATAATGTATACTTAGATTTTATAGAAGTTTCCAATATAATGGAATACAGAAAGCACGAAGAGGTAGATAATTTCGAACAAGAATATTTATGAAAATATCCTCAAAAATATCGAAGATATTTATGATGATATTTTGGAATTTTCTATGTTCGAAGATTGATGGAGAAAATTTTCTTTAAGATTTTAACGTGACCTCGGAGTAAGATATTCTCTAAAGATTTCATCGGATCCAGAATTACCTGGATTCTTTGAATATATGATTTGGTCCTTGTATTTGTCCTTGGTCTCCTTCATGGTTAGCTCAATCCATTTTTTAGTACCAAATTTTCTATCGAGCGTTTCCAACATTCCATTCTTTATTATCAAATTTTTGGCCATTTAGACCATATACAACATGTTGCTTCATCAGCATTTTCAAAGTTAACGGATCTGGATCATCGGTTATCAAACCGAGTGTTTTCAAGAATATTGAAGGTTTTTAGATGATTAAACGCTAATTGTGATTGTCAAGATTCAAAGGATGTTTAAGATGAAATCAAGTGGCAAACTTGAAGAAATGTTTAGTTTCATATGTTATAATCAATATTTTAATTCATTTTAATTGTCCAATGTTAGTAGTCCACAGTTAGTAGTCCACAATTAGTAATTCAATAATTCATATATAGTTTAATATGTAATATTCAAATTAATTAATACGTATCATGACCCATTGTATACATGTCTCAGACTCGATCACAACTCAAAGTATATATATTATTGTAGAATTAACCTCAACCCTGTATAGCTAACTCGATCATTACCGTATATAGAGTGTCTATGGTTATTCCAAATAATATATATAGATGCGTCGATATGATATGTCAAAACCTTGTATATATGTCCCGATATTTAAAGTGCGTAGAATAAATAACAGAAATTAAATGAAGATAAATAAAAGTGGGAGAATATAAATTGCGATAAATAAATTGCGATAAATAAAATGTAATCAGTTAGCTAGGAACAGTTAGCGTGGATTCTTAACAGAATTTCTCATAGTTAATTTGTTTGTTTCTAACAAATTTTATTTTTGTCCAATGTTTTCTTCATTATGCCACTTGTTGGATTCTGATAAGTCAAAATCCAAATATGAAATTGAATGAAAATGGTTATTCTGTGGTGAATAGATTCGTATATCTGTGGATGTAAGTAGGATAGTAAATGACTGTTGAATCAGATTTGAAGAACGTACAGTGTAACTTATTAATGTGAAACCCAAATATTCCTCGGGTATTACCTACCCGTTAAAATATTCTCATCATTAACAGTCTGTACAAATGAATTTTTAATTACAATCTTTATGAAAATATACAAACATATATATTTTCTTCAGATGTAATCATGGATTTAATGAGTCAATAAGATATTAAACTCATTTGATTTATATTTAGAACTAGATTACATAATCTCTAGAACATTAGAGATTACATAATCGCCATGACGAACGAAGATAAATGATATAGAAAGATATGTAGAACGAAGATTATGCTAGAGGTATAGAATGAGATGTTGAGGCATGTGATGTTAAAACTTGGGTGGTTGGTGGTACTGGTGTTGATGTTGGTGGTATTGTTGGTGCTGTTGATGTTGCTGAAGCTGTAAAGTTTTGCACCATATTCTCCAAATTGATTACTCGAGCGTGAAGTTTGTTAACTTCTTCTATTATTTCGGGATGATTGTTGGTCGGAACGAGCGGATGAATAAGGTTTAGAATTTTAGATAGAATGTAATTGTGACGAGCTACCCTAGAAATGAGACTAAAAATGGTGTTTCGGATCGATTCGCCGGTAAGTGCTTCAGGTTCTTCGCCGAGAGGTGAATTCAGTTGATGAAAACTATCGCCTTCTTCGTGTCTCCATTGATTAAGTCGACTACGAACTCATCCCCATTTCATCCAAAATAGATGATGGCTAAGTGGTTGATCTATTCCGGTTACACTGCTTTCGGAGCACAAGTAGATATCCATATCAGAATAGCTGTCGGAATCCAAGGAATTTGAACTAGTTGCGGGTTCCATCTTGTACGGTCAGATAAAGGATTTTTGATATGAAATGATTTTTGGATATCGGATGATATTCTAATTACATATAATACCTATATATATAGTATAGAAGATCCCGTAGATTACGGAGGAACTTTCGAAAGCTGTCAGACAAAGTTTACAGTAACTGATACGCTAGGATATGAATTTATCTATACACTATCTATCAAATAAGTGCAGGAAGTCGTGTCTAGACTTAGGAATGATAAGCAGGTAATTTTCGACAAGAAATGATAAGCAAAATTTTTACATGCAGCTAAGGTCGAAGTCCAGACTCACTTAATGCATCCTAACAACTATCAGTTAGATACACTAATGCAAGACCTGATTCTCTAGGACCAACGCTCTGATACCAACTTTAACAACCCATCCAAATCCACCTGGACGAAGTCATCAACATCTGGTCCCATCGCGAGGTACTGACCTAAATATGCCATGAATGGCTCCAAGTAATATCTTTAAAATGAGCAAATGCACAGCGAAAGATTTTATTCATACCTGAGAATAAACATGCTTAAAAGTGTCAACCAAGAGGTTGGTGAGTTCATAGGTTTATCATAACAATCATTTCAATATATTAATAGACCACAAGATTTCCGTTTATAAATATATGTACACTCGCAAGTGTATAAAAGTATTCTATAAGTTGTTGAGCGCTTCGGTAACCATACTTAACAATTAATGTGGCATATTCCCTTTATTATGAAATCTCCTTAAACTGTACCAAGTGTAGTAAAAACGAAGTACTATGCAACCATTTACGATACTAGAGCGACTAGCCCGGTTGGGGTGGTCAAACCCGATAGATCTATCAATAGGATTCGCGCTTACACGTTCTTCCAACATGTAAATATTAGTTACCAATCTATTAGGGAAGATATGCAAAGTGGTATAACTCAACGTAGAATATATTTTAAATACTTGTGTCTATTTCGTCAAACATAAAAGCAGCGCATGTATTCTCAGCCCAAAAATATATATTGCAAAAGCAATTAAAAAGGGAGCAAATGAAACTCACAATACTGTATTTTGTAGTAAAAATACATATGACGATATTGAACAATGCATGGTTGGCCTCGGATTCACGAACCTATATCATTTATATATATATTAACACACATAATTAAAATCAAACAAATTTATGTATTATTCTTAGTGATATAATTATTATATTTAATAATTTATAGGTTTCATTAATAATTTAGTTAGATATATTTACTTTATTTACTTTAGATAGATAATTATTATTTATTATAAAAATACTAATATAGTTATGTTATATGTATTAAATATATTCTGATATAATTAATATTTATTTGTTATAATATTAATAATAGGAATAATATCAATAATAATGATACTTATAATAATAATAATAATAATAATAATAATAATAATAATAATAATAATGATAATATTGATATAATAATAATAATAATAATAATAATAATAATAAGAATAATAATAATAATAATATTGATAAAAATAGTAATAATAATAATAATAAAATATATAAAATTTTTAATCATGGTAGTAATAATAGTAACACTAATGATAATAGTATAAATGTTAATTTTAAAAATGATAATTTTAATAAAGATAATAACTTTACTAAAAATGTTAAGTTTTAATAAAAATTATAGTTTTAATAAAAATGATAACTTTGATAATTGTAGTTATAATGATATTTTTTTATAGAAATGATAATAATAATAATAATAATTGTAATAATAATAAAATAATAATAATAATAATAATAATTGTAACGACCCTGGTTTTTCCAATGTTAATTATTAATAATTATTATTATTAATACATGTGATTAAACGAATGTATGTTATTACATTTACATGTTGCTTTAATTGCCCGTACTTGAACTTTAAATGCCCGAAACGTCTTTGTGACACCCGGAACTTGCACGAATAATATTTTAAGATATTATTTACATTCATGATTAATTTTATTAATCATTTTAATTAACTAAGGTGATAGGTTAATTACTTGGGCTTTATTTGGGTTTATTTGTTAAACTACATGAACTTGGGCCTTTTAGTGATAATGGACTTGTGTAAGCCCACCCTACTTATACTTATGGATTAATTAGCCCACTCTTGCTACTTGTAAGTATTAGTTTAACATGGAACTAGTTAGTCACTTGTAATTGGAATCTTGTTACTTGCTATCCCCATGAACACCACCCTTTTATCCACATTTTGTAAGGCTTTACCATGCATGGACCAACAAGCAAACCACTCCTCCCCATGAGCCTCCAAACCATCGGCCTAGAGTGCCCATATGGGGTGTTTTGGTTTTCATTTTTCATTCACATCTTACTTGCATTTCCCTCTCAAATTCACACACACAAACTTACTTCCATTTTCTCTCAAATTCTCTCTTGTTCTTGTAAGTTAACTTGAAGTTTTTCTTCTTCTTTTTCCTTGTGAAAACCGAACCCAAATGATACATGAATCATCATCATCAATTGTTGTTATTACTTGTTCTTGTTTAAGGTTGATTACTTGTAAGATACTAGTTATTATTTACTTACTTACTTGTCTTTCTTTACCAAGTTACAAGATCAAACTTTCTAGTTTTGATTCTTCATCTTTATCTTGTTGTAACAAGAACATCAAGAACATAATCTATCTAGTTATGTTCTACATATTTTGTTTCAAAAGATTAAAGTTCATAGTTGTATAAACTCATTACTTGTAGTTCTTGAAGTAACTTTGAAGTTACTTCACTTAAAGATCAACTTGGGTTGAATCTTTAAAAGTATGAGCAACTATGAATCATTTTCTTGTTTAATTAGTTTTCTACTTTATTTGTTTCATAGATTATGAGTTCTTTGTTGTTAAAATCATACTTGCAAGTCATGGAAATAAACTTGAGGTTTACTTTACTTAAAGATCAACTTTGGTTGAATCTTTAAAGTATGAACAACACTTGAACTAGCTACTTGTTTAATTAACTTGTTTCTTTACTTTTATGCACTTAGATTACTTGGTTGTTGGTTTGTTGGTCAAGTGCTACTAGTTAGTCTTGATCTCATAATACTCTTGAACTTAAAAGTTAACTTATAAGTTTCAAGAACATGGAAGTGTAACTTACTAGTTACAACTTCAAATACCTTTGAAAGATCTAAGTTATCTAGCTTATGGTCTTCAAAATTTGTCATAAACAAAAGCTATAAAGCTTACATACACTTTACTAGTTGTTGATTTAAGTTTATAACTTGTTTTTACTTCTAAAGTTCATGTAAGTGTTGAAACTAAGCCTTGATGTAACCTTGGTTCATCAAAACACTTACAACACTTGCACTTGAGTTATGATGGACAAACCTTGGTCAAAATGATGTTAACACATCAACGAGTTGTACACTTGAAGCTATACGCATCAAGGATGAGAACCGTGATGAACATCAAGCACCGAGACAACTGGAACTCTCCAAAACCCACTGTTTCTGTCCAAAAGTTTCTGTCCAGCTATTTCTGGAACAGACCCGTGGACCTGGGCTGTTCTAACCTTGATTTTTAGATATAACTTTTCGAGTAGATAACTTTTCATATAGAACTCGTCTTAATCCGAGTTACGGTTTGGGATTTATGGCCCTCCGATCGTCACTATGTCCTTTAACGTTGTGCAGAAGTTTCTGACCTACTCGCACTTAGACCGTCGCCGCGGTCAAACCAAGATGAGTTTGCTTCTGTAAATTTTACCACACTTAAGGGACTTATAGACGGAGCCATGGTCACTGGTCTCACCTTAATTCAGTAAGGATAGAGGCCGTGGTGACTGACTGAAGTCAGACCTTGTTTTAAACTACTTTCATAAACGAAACTTACTTTACGCCTTTTGATTGATGATGAATGATGATGACCCTTAAGACCTTAATTACATACTTTTAAACCTATTAAGACGATTTACTGACCTAGTACTATTTGACTTAGGTTGAGGACTTCGGACCATTTACTTGCACACCTTTACCGGACTGACTTTACGACTACATTATCATTGTGAGTTATAGCATTCCCTTTTTACTTTAACTTATTTTGGGAACTGAGAATGCATGCGGATTTTATGTTTTACATACTAGGCACGAGTACTTAAACTTATATATGTGTGGGTTATACAACGGCATAAACATTCCCTTTAGCTCGGTAACGTTTAATCATCGGTTTTTGAACCATGAACGCGAATCTTAGATATGGATCCATAGGGTTTGACATCCCCACTCGGGCTAGTCGCGCTAGCATTTAACGAGTGTTTAATACTTCGAGGTTATACGCACTTGCCAAGTGCACTTTAAGGGGGTACATTAAACGTTAAGTTAGTTACCGGGTGCCCACGGTTAAGCATATACTTTTACATACTTTTGAAACGCTCGTTGTAGCACTGAAATCTCGTGGCCTACTTACATTACTGTTATACTTAAACTATAGCTCACCAACCTTTGTGTTGACCTTTTTAAGCATGTATTTTCTCAGGTGCTTGAAGTCGCTTCCGCTATCATACTTGTTGTGCTGTAGAACCCGCTGCCTAGAGTTATATTCGCATGACTACTTATCTTGCATTCAAACTTTTTACTTATGAACTTATGTTATGTAACGACCATTATGGTCACGTACACTTATTTAATGCTTCTACTTAGTGAAGCATACTTTTGATTTGTAAAACAATTGACGTATGTTATGACGTCACTTTTATTAATGAATGCAAACTCTGTTTTGAAAACGCATATAGTACTTAACCTTGTAATGATCCTGTTGATGATGGTCCGTACATGATGATTTAGTACGGGGCGTCACATTTGGTATCAGAGCATTGGTTGTAGGGAATTAGGATGCATTAGTGAGTCTAAGACCGACCCGAGTAGGATTCACTAATAGGACTAATCTACAACTTGTTAGTTTACTTGTTTCCGCTGAACTTACTGCATGCTGCTGCTTACTGTTACTGCTATATGCCGTATGCTACTACGTGATTTCACTACTGCATGCTATTACTTGCTTTCGATTGCATGCTAGTTTCGTACGATTACTGATATTGCCATGCTACTTATTGTTATACATGATTTAAACTGTTGGCCTATTATTTGCTTGCTTTATGACATACTGACATGGAAAATTTATTTTTCCTTGTTCAGATGTCGGACGTTCCACCTGCTGACATCCCGAGCGGCTCAGGCCCCGTTGTTCCACCCACTGCTGCACCTGTTGCTGCTGCTGCTGCCGACATTCCGGCCCCGACACCCACTGGCAACCCCGGCGCCTCTAGTTCTGGAGCTAGCTCTAGTATGCCTATCCCGGCGTCTTCTTCCAGACCCCCGAGGCAACTGGCTCGCATTGGTGGCATGGAGATCCCCGCGGAGTTCGGGGAAGGTCCCTTCCGTAATCACTGGCGCACACCTTGCCGACGCACTGCCGACGACCGCTTAGCCGTGATTACGCCAGGCCGACACCGACAGATGTTGGCCGCTTTCGGATATGTTGAGCCGCCCGCGCCACCACCGCATGATTCAGACGACGGTCCTTCCACCGATGCTTCTTCAGACGACACCTCATCTGACGACTCCAGTGATGAGGAGGATCACGCTGACCGACCGATTCAGGCACCTTCTACCCCGCCGAAGAAGCGGTATCGCTTCGCTGGCATAATTCCTGGTCGTACTGTCACTGACGCTTATGGTCGGCGTCGTAGGATCACTGCTCGTAAACGGCTGGTGCCGTACCCCGCCGACCCACAGATATTACCGTCTCCACCCAGAGCCGGACCATCCACTTCAACACCACCGGCTCCACCTGCACCGCCAGCACCACCTGCCCCACCATCTTCCTCTAATGAGGAAATGAGGCGGGAGATTGAGATTCTCCAGACTCGAGTTACTGAGCTCGAGGAGCAGTTGGCTCATGTTTTGGACATCTTGTACCCACCATCGCCGTAGGACTTTGTACTAGATTCTGTATTGTAATCTCTTTTGTAATTTCATATTTCACTTATGTAATGTACGAACTTATTGTAATGTATGAACTTATTATCATTAATGAATGGAATTTGTGTTGCTTACTTCTTGCGCAAGTGTTCTATTTACGTTATCATCTCATGGTTTTGTGGTACTTATATCTGCTTGCGTTATTTAATCAACACGTGTTGTGCTGTTTTCATGTTGGTTGTTATATAATGTACTATTATTATTTGCATAATGGATTTTGACTTGAGTCAAAATGTTTGTATAGAACATCATGGCCAACGGGAGATCTATCCCCACCGCGGCACAAATTGAGGAAATGATTAACGAGCGAGTCGCTGCTGCACTAGCTGAAAGACAACCCCAAGCTCCACCACCACCGCCTGTCAATCCACCTGTCGTCCGAGATGGGTGTACTTACAAGGAATTTCAAAGCTGCAAGCCACACTACTTCAGTGGCACTGAGGGACCCGTCGGTCTCACCAGATGGTTCGAAAAGTTGGAATCGGTATTCAGGGTTAGCAATTGTTCTGAGGCTAACAAAACGAAATTTGCATCTTGCACACTTTCTGATGGCGCGCTTACATGGTGGAATACCATGGCCCAAGCGCAAGGAATTGATGAGGCGTATGTTACGCCTTGGGAAGAATTTAAATGTGCTATGATCGAGGAATACTGTCCGAGAACCGAGATTCAAAAGATGGAAATCGAATTTATGCAATTGAAAACCGTAGGGAACGACCTTAACAGCTACAACCGTAGGTTTTTGGAATTGGCTCTTATGTGTCCAACCATGGTCACCCCCGAATTTAAGCGTTTGGAGAAATACTTCTCGGGACTTCCTAAGTCCATCAAGGGTAATGTTACCTCATCCAAGCCACCAAGTGTTCCCGAAGCAATGCGCATGGCGCATACTCTCTTGAATCAAATCATCCTTGACGAGCCGGAGAAGGCTAAGTTTGAAACTGTTAGTGGTGAAAAGAGGAAATGGGACAACAACCACAACAACAACAACAGGGGTAGGAACTATGATCAAAACCCGGCGAAGCGACATGAAGGGTTTAGGCAAAATAACAACCCCAACCCCAACAACAACAACCGCTCCAATCCGAACTACAAAGGAACTTTACCACAATGCAATAGGTGTTACAAACACCACACTGGGTATTGTAATGTTATCTGTGAGAAGTGCCAACGATCTGGACATGTTGGCAAGGATTGCAAGGTTACCACTTTGAATGTCAAGCCAAACCACAACAACAATGGGCCTAAGAAGTGTTATGAATGTGGAAAGACGGGCCATTTCAGAAACGAGTGTCCTAACAAGCGTAAGGATGGCGGACCACCACGTGCTAGAGCCTTCAATGTTAATGCAAGAGATGCACGCGACAACCCCGACTTGGTAACAGGTATATTCAAAATCAATAATCTTTTAGCTTCTGTCCTATTCGATACTGGTGCCGATAGGAGCTATGTGTGTAGACATTTTTGTGATAAGTTAGATTGGTCGTTAGTTCCCTTAAAGGAAAGTATGCTTGTCGAGGTAGCCAACGGAAAACTTGAAAAAGTGGACCAAATTGGCCGAGGGGCTATTATCAACATAGCCGGTGTAGACTTTGAGATAGACTTGATTCCCATTAAGTTGGGAAGTTTTGATGTTATTATTGGTATCGATTGGTTGACTAAGATTAGAGCCGAGATTATTTGTGGAGACAAAGCTCTTCGTATACCCCAAGGAGACGGTGAGCCACTAATCATTTATGGCGAGAGATGTACCTCACAACTGAACCTCATTAGTTGCGTGAAAGCGCAAAAGATAATGAAGAAGGGACGCCTTGCTGTTCTAGCTCATGTGAAAACCGTAGGAACCGAGGAGAAGAAAGTGGAAGATGTGCGTATTGTGAACGAGTTTTCCGATGTCTTTCCCGAAGAACTGCCTGGATTACCGCCACCGAGGGCAGTAGAGTTTCAGATTGACTTAGTGCCAGGAGCTGCACCTGTAGCTCGCGCACCCTATAGACTTGCACCTTCCGAGATGCAAGAATTGCAAAGCCAACTACAAGAGTTACTTGATCGAGGGTTTATTCAACCAAGTTCTTCGCCGTGGGGCGCACCTGTATTGTTTGTGAAGAAGAAGGATGGATCCTTCCGAATGTGTATCGACTACCGTGAGCTTAACAAATTAACAATCAAGAATCGGTATCCTCTTCCACGGATTGACGATCTTTTTGACCAACTGCAAGGATCGTGTGTTTACTCAAAGATCGATTTGCGATCGGGCTATCACCAGTTGAGGGTGAAAGAAAGCGACGTGATGAAAACTGCATTTAGAACCCGCTATGGTCATTATGAGTTTCTTGTAATGCCATTCGGTCTAACCAATGCACCTGCTGTATTTATGGACCTTATGAACCGTGGTTGCAAGCCGTACTTGGACAAGTTTGTTATAGTCTTCATTGATGATATCCTCATCTACTCTAAGAGCGAGGAAGAACACGAGCATCATCTCCGATTAGTACTTGAGCTCTTGAGACGAGAGCAACTCTACGCGAAGTTTTCTATGTGTGAATTCTGGTTGAAGGAAGTTCAGTTTTTGGGTCATGTTGTGAGTGACCAGGGCATCAAAGTTGATCCCGCCAAGATAGAAGCGATCAGCAAGTGGGAGACCCCCACTACTCCGACTCACATCCGCCAATTTTTGGGTCTTGCCGGTTACTACCGAAGGTTTATCGAAGGTTTCTCTCTGATTTCACGTCCGTTAACCGCACTCACTCACAAAGGAAAGAAATTTGTTTGGGGAGACGAACAAGAGAAGGCATTTCAATTCTTGAAACAGAAGTTAACCACCGCACCTATCTTATCATTTCCTGAGGGTAATGACGATTTTGTTGTTTACTGCGACGCCTCGAAAACTGGTTATGGTTGTGTACTGATGCAACGCATGAAGGTCATCGCCTATGCTTCTCGTCAACTTAAGATCCACGAACGAAACTATACCACACACAATCTTGAACTTGGACGTTGTCTTCGCACTCAAATTGTGGAGGCACTATCTGTATGAGACTAAATGCACTATCTTCACCGATCACAAGAGTCTCCAGCATATATTCGATCAGAAACATTTGAATATGAGACAACGAAGATGGATTGAGACACTAAATGATTACAAGTGTGAACTTCGCTACCATCCGGGTAAAGCCAACGTTGTTGCTGACGCATTAAGCCGAAAGGAGAGATCGGCACCTCTTCGTGTTCGAGCATTGAACATCACGATTCATTCCAATCTTCAGAACCAAATCCGAGCAGCCCAAGAACAGGCTCTCATAGAGAAGAACTTGCGGTATGAGTATTTGAACATTCTCGTCTCTAAATTCGAAGTTAGGGAATCTGGACTCCGATGTTATGCCGGAAGAATTTGGGTACCACGTTATGGAGATCTACGAAGCCTCATACTTGATGAAGCTCACAAGTCTAGATATTCGATTCATCCCGGAGCGGGCAAGATGTATCATGATATTAAAGAACAGTATTGGTGGCCCAATCTTAAGAAAGACGTTGCAGCTTATGTTAGTAAGTGTTTGACTTGCTCGAAGGTTAAGGCCGAACATCAAAAACCTTCTGGGTTACTTCAACAGCCGGAAATCCCGCAATGGAAGTGGGAGATGATAACTATGGACTTTATCACCAAGCTGCCAAAGACGGTGGGCGGATACGACACCATTTGGGTTATTGTTGATCGTCTTACAAAATCTGCACACTTCTTAGCAATGAAAGAGACCGATACAATGGAGAGGCTTGCTCAACTTTATATCAAAGAGGTCGTATCACGACACGGTATACCTATATCAATCATCTCCGATCGCGACCCTCGTTTTACTTCTAGATTTTGGCGTTCTCTACAAGAAGCCATGGGAACTCGTCTCGACATGAGCACTGCATATCACCCTCAGACTGACGGGCAAAGTGAACGAACAATTCAAACCTTGGAGGACATGCTACGTGCATGTGTTATTGATTTTGGAAAGGCCTAGGAAAGGCATTTGCCACTCGCCGAATTCTCGTACAACAACAGTTATCACACGAGCATTAAAGCTGCACCTTTTGAAGCGTTGTATGGCCGCAAGTGCCGTTCTCCTCTTTGTTGGGCCGAGCTAGGTGAAGTGCAACTCACCGGGCCCGAGATAGTCCATGAAACCTCAGAAAAGATTGCTCAGATTCAAAACAGACTCAAGGTAGCCCGTGATCGCCAAAAGAGTTATGCTGATCTTAAACGTAAAGACTTTGAATTCAACGTTGGTGATCGTGTTATGTTGAAGGTTGCACCTTGGAAGGGTGTGATTCGTTTTGGGAAACGCGGAAAGTTAAACCCGCGGTACATTGGTCAATTTGAAATTTTGGAACGTGTTGGACCCGTTGCTTATCGTCTTGATCTTCCAGCACAATTGAGCTCAGTTCATCCTACCTTCCATGTATCAAACTTGAAGAAGTGCCTTGCTCCACCTGAACTTATCATACCATTGGAGGAACTTACTATCGATGACAAACTCCACTTTGTGGAAGAGCCCGTTGAAATCATGGAAAAAGAAGTCAAGGAGTTGAAACACAATAGGATTCCGATCGTCCGAGTTCGATGGAATTCCAAACGAGGACCTGAGTTTACTTGGGAACGAGAGGACCGCATGAGACAGAAGTATCCTCACCTTTTCCCACCTCCTCCATCACCTTCAGATTCAGCTTAAAATTTCGGGACGAAATTTTCTTTAACAGGTGGGTAATGTAACGACCCTGGTTTTTCCAACGTTAATTATTAATAATTATTATTATTAATACGTGTGATTAAACGAATGTATGTTATTACATTTACATGTTGCTTTAATTGCCCGTACTTGAACTTTAAATGCCCGAAACGTCTTTGTGACACCCGGAACTTGCACGAATAATATTTTAAGATATTATTTACATTCATGATTAATTTTATTAATCATTTTAATTAACTAAGGTGATAGGTTAATTACTTGGGCTTTATTTGGGTTTATTTGTTAAACTACATGAACTTGGGCCTTTTAGTGATAATGGACTTGTGTAAGCCCACCCTACTTATACTTATGGATTAATTAGCCCACTCTTGCTACTTGTAAGTATTAGTTTAACATGGAACTAGTTAGTCACTTGTAATTGGAATCTTGTTACTTGCTATCCCCATGAACACCACCCTTTTATCCACCTTTTGTAAGGCTTTACCATGCATGGACCAACAAGCAAACCACTCCTCCCCATGAGCCTCCAAACCGTCGGCCTAGAGTGCCCATATGGGGTGTTTTGGTTTTCATTTTTCATTCACATCTTACTTGCATTTCCCTCTCAAATTCACACACACAAACTTACTTCCATTTTCTCTCAAATTCTCTCTTGTTCTTGTAAGTTAACTTGAAGTTTTTCTTCTTCTTTTTCCTTGTGAAAACCGAACCCAAATGATACATGAATCATCATCATCAATTGTTGTTATTACTTGTTCTTGTTTAAGGTTGATTACTTGTAAGATACTAGTTATTATTTACTTACTTACTTGTCTTTCTTTACCAAGTTACAAGATCAAACTTTCTAGTTTTGATTCTTCATCTTTATCTTGTTGTAACAAGAACATCAAGAACATAATCTATCTAGTTATGTTCTACATATTTTGTTTCAAAAGATTAAAGTTCATAGTTGTATAAACTCATTACTTGTAGTTCTTGAAGTAACTTTGAAGTTACTTCACTTAAAGATCAACTTGGGTTGAATCTTTAAAAGTATGAGCAACTATGAATCATTTTCTTGTTTAATTAGTTTTCTACTTTATTTGTTTCATAGATTATGAGTTCTTTGTTGTTAAAATCATACTTGCAAGTCATGGAAATAAACTTGAGGTTTACTTTACTTAAAGATCAACTTTGGTTGAATCTTTAAAGTATGAACAACACTTGAACTAGCTACTTGTTTAATTAACTTGTTTCTTTACTTTTATGCACTTAGATTACTTGGTTGTTGGTTTGTTGGTCAAGTGCTACTAGTTAGTCTTGATCTCATAATACTCTTGAACTTAAAAGTTAACTTATAAGTTTCAAGAACATGGAAGTGTAACTTACTAGTTACAACTTCAAATACCTTTGAAAGATCTAAGTTATCTAGCTTATGGTCTTCAAAATTTGTCATAAACAAAAGCTATAAAGCTTACATACACTTTACTAGTTGTTGATTTAAGTTTATAACTTGTTTTTACTTCTAAAGTTCATGTAAGTGTTGAAACTAAGCCTTGATGTAACATTGGTTCATCAAAACACTTACAACACTTGCACTTGAGTTATGATGGACAAACCTTGGTCAAAATGATGTTAACACATCAACGAGTTGTACACTTGAAGCTATACGCATCAAGGATGAGAACCGTGATGAACATCAAGCACCGAGACAACCGGAACTCTCCAAAACCCACTGTTTCTGTCCAGCTATTTCTGGAACAGACCCGTGGACCTGGGCTGTTCTAACCTTGATTTTTAGATAGAACTTTTCGAGTAGATAACTTTTCATATAGAACTCGTCTTAATCCGAGTTACGGTTTGGGATTTATGGCCCTCCGATCGTCACTATGTCCTTTAACGTTGTGCGGTCAAACCAAGACGAGTTTGCTTCTGTAAATTTTACCACACTTAAGGGACTTATAGACGGAGCCATGGTCATTGGTCTCACCTTAATTCAGTAAGGATAGAGGCCGTGGTGACTGACTGAAGTCAGACCTTGTTTTAAACTACTTTCATAAACGAAACTTACTTTACGCCTTTTGATTGATGATGAATGATGATGACCCTTAAGACCTTAATTACATACTTTTAAACCTATTAAGACGATTTACTGACCTAGTACTATTTGACTTAGGTTGAGGACTTCGGACCATTTACTTGCACACCTTTACCGGACCGACTTTACGACTACATTATCATTGTGAGTTATAGCATTCCCTTTTTACTTTAACTTATTTTGGGAACTGAGAATGCATGCGGATTTTATGTTTTACATACTAGGCACGAGTACTTAAACTTATATATGTGTGGGTTATACAACGGCATAAACATTCCCTTTAGCTCGGTAACGTTTAATCATCGGTTTTTGAACCATGAACGCGAATCTTAGATATGGATCCATAGGGTTTGACATCCCCACTCGGGCTAGTCGCGCTAGCATTTAACGAGTGTTTAATACTTCGAGGTTATACGCACTTGCCAAGTGCACTTTAAGGGGGTACATTAAACGTTAAGTTAGTTACCGGGTGCCCACGGTTTAGCATATACTTTTACATACTTTTGAAACGCTCGTTGTAGCACTGAAATCTCGTGGCCTACTTACATTACTGTTATACTTAAACTATAGCTCACCAACCTTTGTGTTGACCTTTTTAAGCATGTATTTTCTCAGGTGCTTGAAGTCGCTTCCGCTATCATACTTGTTGTGCTGTAGAACCCGCTGCCTAGAGTTATATTCGCATGACTACTTATCTTGCATTCAAACTTTTTACTTATGAACTTATGTTATGTAACGACCATTATGGTCACGTACACTTATTTAATGCTTCTACTTAGTGAAGCATACTTTTGATTTGTAAAACAATTGACGTATGTTATGACGTCACTTTTATTAATGAATGCAAACTCTGTTTTGAAAACGCATATAGTACTTAACCTTGTAATGATCCTGTTGATGATGGTCCGTACATGATGATTTAGTACGGGGCGTCACAATAATAATAATAATAATAATAATAATAATATCAATAATAATAATAATAATAATAATAATAATAATAATATCAATAATAATAATAATAATAATAATAATAATAATAATAATAATAATAATAATAATAATAATAATAATAATAATACTACCTCATAAGAAAAAACTCCAAAAAGGAAAATAACTGCCTTTGCCCAGGCTCAAACCTGAGACCTCTCGGTTAAACACAAACATCCATAACCATTCTTCCATTTCTGATTTCCTGCTTTATTCATATCTTAAATTTATTTAACTATTAACTCTATTATCTCCTTCTTCTTCAATTTAATCTACCATCATCATCATCTAATTAACCATCATCATCATCATCTTAACATCACGTTTTCTTCATCACCTGTATCATCTTCGAACATAAATGTTTAGCAGTAACACGATATTTTGTTACTTCAAGGTTTAATTTGTTTCCAGTTTCCTATCTTGCAAATGGGCCTGGATTACCTCAGTCCAAAATAAAATAATAGCCCAAAGGTAGCCTGAATATTAGCCCATGTGAGGAGTCAAATAGCAGTCCAGATTCGTTTGCACCATAATTTAATCAATCTAGGATTCGTTTCTATCAACAAACCCCACCATAAACTTATCATTCCACTAATCATTAATCCAGTTGGCTATGAGTTTTCTATTTTAGTTTTAAATAGCTAAAAGTCTACAACTTTGTAACCTCATCTGCAAACACGCATATAGTCACACAGTTGCGGGTTTAAAAAAAAATACGTCCGAAGCAAAAAGTATATTTCAGGTTATGATGGTGGTTGTTGTAGCCTGCAAATCAGAGAGAAGGAAGAAAAGAAAAGAAAAGAACAACACAGCAGCAGTGAGTTCATTGCAATTGGGTTTCGTAGTTTTTACTTTATGAGAGAGAGAGGAGAGAGAAAGGAGAGAGAAAGGAGATAGAGGTGGTGGTTCTAGGGTTCACGATGGTTGTGATGGGGATGAACTGTGGTGGCAGTGTTAAGGTGGAGGATGCCAGTGGTGGTGGTGGTTAGTGTTGCCGATGGAATTTGAGTTCAAGGGTGATCAAATGATTGTATGGCTTTAAATCTTCATATGCATATATATATATATATATATATATATATATATATATATATATATATATATATATATATATATATATATATATATATATATATATATATATATATATATATATATATATATATATATATATATATATATATATATTACTTAGGTGGTAGTATGATGGTGGATTTCAAAATATTCTATGGTTTTTGTTGTTGGTTCAAAATAGAAACGAGTAGCCGAGTAATCGTGTTGCGGGTTGTGGTGGTTTACACGATAGTAATAGGTGGTGATTAAGCATAGTGGTGAGCAAGCAGGGTGGTTCCTGATGGTGAAATGTGGTGGTGATTGAGAATGTAACATATGGAGAAATAATATATATATATATATATATATATATATATATATAGAAGATAGATAGATGTGTAATTAACGATATGCATATTCATATGTATACTATATATATAAGATAGAAACTTAATTGGGTGATGAAGTCAAAATAAACAGTAACCTATCTCAATTATATCCCAATTCATATTCATAATAGAGTTTAAAAGGAAATAGTGAGCAGCCATAACTTTGGCATTCATCTGCCGACAGTTTATTAGGGTATTATTTCGTACTCCGTTGATAATTAGTGGCGGATAAACTTATTCAGAAAAATCCCATATTTTTAAATTAACTATATTTATTTATTTTGGTCATTATGGTATAAAATTCGATCATTAATTATTAAATAAAAATTACATTAATTATTCACTCCCAACCCCAAGTAAAATATAAAAACTTTTAAAATTCAACAAATAGTTCCTAATTATATTTTTAATAAGCCTATAATTTATAAAGCTCATTTTCGGATCACCGTTTATTTTAAAATCACATAAGTTCCTTTTTAACTCGTTTTCTATCATTCGAATGACAATTGAGTGTTACCATTGTTTACTAAATAACTTCAAATTCACTAGATATATATTCTATACATTTTATTTATATGTTGATTTTTTGAATAATATTTATTATATATTATTATTATTTTACCTAATTAATTCTAACAATTACAATATATAATATTTCATTTTATTATTATATATATATATATATATATATATATATATATATATATATATATATATATATGTATGTATATATATATATATATATATATATATATATATATATATATATATATATGTTTAATTATATGCATATCTATTTACAAATAATCGTATCGTGAGTTGTCGAGAATAGTCAAAGGTCAAATTAATTCATAAAATAGTTCAAAAATTTTGAGACTCAACATTAAAAACTTTGATTATTGTGTCGAAACCATATAAAGATTAAGTTTAAATTTGGTCAGAAATTTCTGGGTCGTCACAAAAATCCCTTAAGAAAACCAAACCTCACTATGTTGACTAAGGACCAATTGATTACCCACCCAAAATAAGACACCAATCCCTTGAAAGCCTTAATTTGATTGTCTAGATCACTTAAGTGTTGAAGTACGAATTGCTTCACTAATTAAATCCCTTTGAATGCTACACAACTCATATAATCAAAGTCAAGTCCAAAACAATCATAACAAAGGATCTTGTGACTAATTCTAGTGACAAATTACAATAATCAACTATAAATTCATCTAAACACAATCATAAATCATCAATATGAACAACCCATAGGATTTAAGCTTCATAAACAAGTGCACATAGTAAAATCTAGCGTATCATGGCTAGAACAAGATCAATACAAGCTAATAAAGTAAATCTAACAATGATTAAGCAATAAGCAAGAGTAAATTATACCAAACTTAAGAAATTACAAAAGTGAAAAATGAAGAAGATGAAGAACAAGCCCTAGATCTTAATTAAATATTCAAATTGTAAGACCCAAATATTTATTGCACATGATGTAGATATGGTGTACGTAAAGTGTATGAAGCTTTGTATAATTGAAAAGTGGACAGAACCTATCCAGACCATAGTGCGCGCCGCGCATGGTTAGGGGTGCGCGCCACGCACAGCTCCTGCGACAGAATTCTGCTTTTTTCTATTTGAGTTAAATGAAGGGTAGTTTGGTCTTTTCACTTATTGGACGGTTTGAGGCCACAAACCTGATCCAATCTCATTTGGATCTCATTCTTTATCTCTTCCACACACTTTCAAACCCTAGAGTGAGAAATAGAGTTTAGAGAGAGAAAGCTTCATTTGGAGAAGAAGAAGCTTGAATCAATCGAAGTTGCAAGTGTTAAAGTTGTTCATCTCATTCACGGCTACGTTGTGGTTGTATTGGTAAGCTCTAACTCCGGGTTTTCATTGTATGATTAGTGTTCATAATTGAGGTTTTGATTTGGGTGTTCTTGAGTAAACCTACTAGTTGATAGTTGGGTGTTTGAGCTAGTAAATGGTGTAAATGACCATTGTTGGTTGGTTTGGGTTGGTTAGTGAAATTTATTGGTTGATAATCATGTTTGATTGTTGAAATCACTAGTTAATTAAGGTTATAAGTGATTAAAGGTATGAGCTTGCAAAATGGGTGTTTTGACTTGAGATTAGGTCAAAAAGGGGTTTTGTGTCAAAATGATGCAGGTAAGTGTTTTGATGTTGAAACCTTGAGTAAAATGAGTTGTTGGAACATAATCATTAGTTAATTGTGATTATTGTTGTTTTGGGCGAGATTTGACTTAGTCAAAGTGGAAGTAAGTGCAAAAGTGTCGAAATTGCACTTATGGTGTTTTGGGCATAAGCTAGAGTGTTTAGCTTATTTGTTTGTGAATTATCTAGGTGATTCACATTTGGACGGTTAGGAGCTCAAGCGGGAGTTGCCTTTCTTGCAATCGAGGTGAGTGGAATATTTATACATGTATGTATATAGTTTATTTACTCTTACGCGATGTGGGCCTTAGGTGCCACATCGTGAGTGTTGAGCGTTATGTCACAAGATGGTGACTTATTGAGGTTATGGGTGAAGAGAACTACGGGTCGGTAGTGTCTCGTTAGGTGCCTCACATGTCGGTGACACCTCATGGTGGTTCACGAGGCGGTGACCCCTTAGTAGTTGGTTGGTGAATCATAAGTCGGTGATACCATAAGTTGGGGAAGTGATTCACAAGTCGGTGACACTTCATAGTGTTCACGAGTCGGTGATACTAGATGGTGAATCACAAGCCGGTGATACCATACGTCGGAGAAGTGATTCACAAGTCGGTGACACTTCATAGTGTTCACAAGTCAGTGACACTAGGTGGTGCTTCACGAGTCGGTGATGCCACATGGAGTTCACAAGTCGGTGAAACATAAGTATAGAGGGTGATTCGCAAGTCGGTGACACCCTTTGGTGATTCACAAGTCGGTGACACCTTATAATGAGTCACGAGTCGGTGACATCATACGAGTGAGACTCGACATTATTGGTCGTCTATAAGTCAGTAGTGCCATAGCGGGAAACGGTTTGTTATGTTTATGCATTGTTATTATTTAGTATATTATTGTGGCGGTTTATATACTAACGTTGTTGCTAGTTGTATGTTTGGTGATGCTAACTCGTTTTTACGTATGTTTGCATGGTATTTGTAAGTGGATGCGTGTAGGTAAATTACATATGTATATGTATAAGTATTGCATTCACTAAGCATTAGCTTACCCTCTCGTTGTTTACATTTTTAGGTACGGAAGCGGATTTGGCAAGGGTATGCTCGGGATTTAGATGATTTCCCCTTTTGATGCTTGCATTGATTACTTTTAGCTTCGACTTAGGATTGGGTAGTTTATCCCCAAACATCATGCTCGTAGTTGTGTTTGGAACTTAAACTCGCGTAGTCGAAAACTTGTATTTTGTATGAAAGTCGTAAAACGGCCGATGTGGGCCCGGTGTCGTAAAACTTGTTTTATTGTTGAAACGTGTTAGTTTTACATATTATAAAATATTGTGAAAAGCATTTAGTCTAAAAGTGTAGGGAAGTGGGAGATCATTAAACGAAAATTTGATATTTTAGAAAGCGGGCTGCTAGACCTTGTGCGCGCCGCGCACACAAGGGGTTGCGCCGCGCACCCTTACTGAATAAAAAAAATATTTTGCCTAATCGGTTGGATAACGGGTTGGGTCGTTACAAGTGGTATCAGAGCATGGTCTAAGGGATTTAGGTGACTTGAGATAGGCGCCTAGACTTAGACTTTTTGTGTGTGCTTATTTGTTGCGGGACTTGTAGGATTACGGGTCGGCTCGGGTTTGAGCTAGTGCCTTAGATTGTAGGTGAACTAGCTATGTATTGGTTATGTTGTTATTAATCATGTTGTTTGTGTTGAATATCTAGCGAGATGGTTGTTGTATTCATGAGCTCGGCATAGCGTGTGAGCGTAATAATGCTTCGCGACCATTATTACGGTTGCAAGCCAAGTCAAGTAAGTGATGTACAACAAGTATTGAACTAGATGGGATGTGCGAATGGTGGCATATTTATATGATTATGAATACTGTTCGTGACGGTGTATGTAAATTATTCCTGTTGCATTCCTAACCGAGTTCATTTCTTAGAATCACGACAAGGAACAAACAAGGTAACGAAGATCAAGGCGAAGACTTCGAGTTCATGGCTAAGGTTGATGCCATCATTAAACATCAAAGAGCGAAGTTTCTCGAGGATGTTAGAAAGGTTTTCCAGGAATCGGTGGATGGGCAAGTAACCGAGTTAATCAACGAGCGAGTGGATGCCGCGATCGAAAAGGCATTCGAAGCTAGAAACATTTATCCTCGTGGTGAAGGGGGTGATGGCAACAATGGACATAGAAGGCGGGACTTCCATTACAAGAACTTCAAGGATGCTCAACCTCCTATGTTTAATAGGGTGAGGGATCCGTTGAAGAGTACATGTTGGGTTTCCGACATTGAGGGGGCTTTCCGCACTAGTGAATGTCCTCCTGAGAAGAGAACGAGATACGGTTCTAGTATGTTACGTGAAGAAGCCAAAATGTAGTGGGATGACAAGATTCAACTGTATGGTGAAGAACAATGTATGAGCTTGTAATGGGAAGAATTTAAAAAGGAGTTCTTTATTGAATATCGAACTCAATCCGACCTTAATAAAATCCGGGACGAGTTGCGCGATTTGCGACAACGTTCGATGGACTTGGTTACTCTCAAGTCTACTTTCTTGTCAAAAACTCATTTTTGTCCGGAGTATGTCGGTGATGACCGAATGTTGATGCAAGATTTTTATCATACTTTAAGTGATGAGTTGAAGGGTAAGATTAGTCGGGGAATGGCTAAGTCTTTTGAAGAATTATTTGAGTTGGCTCGGGGTTTCTGTGATGACCCGGAAATTTTTAACCAAATTTAAACTTTATTTATATATTGTTCCGACACGATAAGCAAAGTTTGTTAAGTTGAATTTCAAAAATCTTAAACTGTGTTCATATATTCATTTGACCTTCGACTGTTTCCGACGATTCACGAACAATTGTTGTAAATAAATGTGTGTGTGTGTGTATATATATATATATATATATATATATATATATATATATATATATATATATATATATATATATATATATATATATATAAATAATAACTTGATGTATGTAAATAAAGTATTATATAATTTTGTTGTTAAAACTAATTATGTAAATAAATAGCGATATAATAAAACTTATTACTAAAATATGATGCATTATTTTAAGTGAAAGGTTATTTTGTTTGAAGATCATCTTGTAAATATTATGAATATATGTTTGCTTATCTTTACATATTTATAGTTTCATTCTTTTACGAGCCGAGTAATAAGACAAGTTAACTCTTAAGTTTAAGATGTCTAATGTTATTTTTTTTAGAAAGTCATACTTTGTGAACTTAAATTAATATTTATATAAAACTTAAATGGAGGAAGCAATGTATGTAGATATAAACAAATCATAGGCTGCTGTACTATTTATCAATCACGGATTTCTGTACCCTTTCAATTCACCATGATTATCATTAAGTTATATATTAATTATTTTTATAATGTTATAGATCACGGAGTATTACTGTGTTTAGTTTATTGTGTTTGTATCTATTAACTTTTATATATGAGATGCATACATGCACCTAGAATCCCATACTCAAATCACTTAACTTGATATACTCCTTCTCCTTTCTATTCGTTCAACCTACAAACAATCACCATGTCTTACTACTACTCTTGATTTCAGTTTGATCATGAACCCAACATTCAATCATTTTATCAAACCCTCACAAAATTTCTTTTCCTTTACATACATACAAAGCATATAATTATAAAGCAATACATATATCTATAATAATATATATACAACCATATGACCTTCATCACCACCTTCAATTACAAGAACCTCACCATGATCGTACTCATCGAAAACCAAACAATCATACCACCCTCTTCAACCACTCCGACCGTCATGTTACTTTTCTAATTCTCTTTTAAACGAACCAACACCCCATATTTATTTACTTTCTTTTGCTAACCGTCGACTGAACCACCTCCCATAGCCACCAAGGCCACCAAAGCCCTTGCTTCTGTTTCTAATCAATCCAAAAACCTCCACAAGGCCCATTCATTTAATTGATTATCAATGGCTGCGGTCTGTTACGTTGCCACTAAACCGTCAATTACTACTCTTGCTATTCGATATATACTAGTGCACGAATTAATCTGTTTGTTGATTCAATCATCATGATCAAACCCACCTTAAACTACTATTTTTGTTCGAACCACACGTCACACCACTCTTTTCAACTGGGAACTACAATCATCATTGTAGCTATACTTCCTTCTTCTTTCTTTCTAAATCTAATCGAACCATAAACACCATTACAACCATAGAAATCTTGTTCTTACTCGCCACTACTTCAACATCATGAAAACCAACATTAGCATTCATCTTTGTGAGCTGCTGCTGCTGTGTGATTCGGTCATCAAACCCATCAACAATCACCACTCAAAATGCCACAACCCGACATCACTACCACTATGAACAACCATCACCCTACTCTCTCTCCTCTTCTTCTTCGAGAACACATCACCACGATAGCAACCCATCAACAACCTGTGTGTAAACTGCTGCTATGCAGCTTCTGTTTTCTGTTTTACGTTCGCTGCAACAACAGCCATTTTTAGTACTGTTTTCATGAGAGGATATATAATGAAGAAGATTGCTGTAAGATAGTGATGATAGTAATTAAGAAGAATGATAATGACGAAGATTAAAGGGTAATGATATATATATATGATAAAGATGATGATAAGATTTTATGACCATATTAATAATGAAAAGTGTTTGCTGCAACTCGCCTCTTCTATTTTTTTTACTCACCGAACCCCACACCCACTATAACATCCTGTGTTGTTGCACGTTTTTTCTTCTTTTCCCTTGTTACCTTTGGCTGACACTTTGTAATCATGGGAACCCACCTTAATTACTTGATTCGTTTTAATAAAGTGTAGGGTAAAGAGTATTATTTAATTTGGCGATGGGGATGATATTTTTGTTTTAGCCGTCAGTCACCAAACAGCAAACACAGAATATTATATACGTGAGCTGTTCTTATTGGATTCCTTTTGTATCGTGCAAACTAAAACAGAAAGTGTGGGCAAGCTTGGTTATTGGGCTAACATTCATTGTTGGGCCGAGCTCCAGTTTTTTGAAGTGGACCGAGAGTTAGTTTGGCTAGTGGATTGCTTTATTTGATGAACCATTACCACTACAAATTCACAATCCTGTTTCCTTGTTCGAACTCCATTGATGCAGCTACTGAGCTGTTACTACTGTCATGTTTATTTCTATTCTATCGAGCAGTCACGAAGCAAATGACAAAGATAGTGATGACTCGATGTTAGTTCATGATGTTATCATTTTATGTGATAAAGAGTTTATGATTTGATGATGATAAACGTTAATAGTGATCGAGAAAGAAGGTGTAGACGCGTCATTCTTTTCTTCTTGTTCCTGCTACGGTTCCCTTGTGTTTTTTCTCTGTTTCAATCGAGCAACAGATGAAACCAACAAAAACCTTAAAGTTGTTAAGTGGGCTTAGGATGTTAAATTGTTAGGCTGTGAACTTTGTTCTAGACTTGGGCCGTAATATTAATTGTGTTTTTGGAAAAATTCGAGTTATGTAAATTAAGGTTAGTAAGTATTTCGGTAATAACAAAACAGAGGGATGGTATGAGGTGTTTGCGGGTGAGCGGGAGATCGAGGGTTCAAATCCGGTTTGCGCCAATTCTTTTTAGGGAAGCTTTCAAAGGGTATAACCTTTTAACTTTCATTTTTTATCATCATTATTATTATTATTAGAATTATTATTATTTTTATCATTATTATTTTTATCATTATCATTTTTATTATTTCTAACACTAATATTATTATTTTTATCATTATTATTATTAGTATTATTAATATATCAAATAAAGATTTTTTTATATAAAAATATATTATTTACATAAAACATAACTATATTAAAATGTTTGTAATAAATATTAATTAACTATTTAGTGTATATAAAAATAAATATAGTTAATTTAGTTATTAATGAAACGTACAAGTTACTAAAATAACAATTAACAATAATACATAAATTCGTTCGATTATAATTATATGCGTTAATATATATATATAAATGATATAGGTTCGTGAATCCGAGGCCAACCCTGCATTGTTCATTATCATCGTATGAATATTTTTACTACAAAATATTGTAGAGGGAGTTTCATTTACTCCCTTTTTAAATGCTTTTGCAATATATATTTTTGGGACTTAGAATACATGCGCTGCTTTTATAACTGTTTTACGAAATAGACACAAGTAATCGAAACTACATTATATGATTGAATGATCGAAGCCGAATATGCCCCTTTTAGCTTGGTAGCCTAAGAATTAGGGAACAGACCTCCTAATTGACGCGAATCCTAAAGATAAATCTATTGGGCCCAACAAGCTCCATTCTGGAATTTGGAATGCTTTAGTACTTCTATTTTATCATGTCCGATGGGTGTCCCAGAATGATGGGGATATTCTATATGCATCTTGTTAATGTCGGTTACCAGGTGTTCAATCCATATGAATGATTATTTTTGTCTCTATGCATGGGACGTATATTTATGAGAAATGAAAATCTTGTGGTCCATTAAAATGATATAAATGATTATTTATGTTAAATAATGAACTCACCAACCTTTTGGTTGACACTTTAAAGCATGTTTATTCTCAGGTATTAAAGAAATCTTCCGCTGTTCATTAGCTCATCTTAAGGATATTACTTGGAGTCATTCATGGCATATTTTGAAAGACGTTGCATTCGAGTCGTTTAGTTCATCAAGATTATTATTAAGTCAATTATAGTTGGATATATTATGAAATGGTATGCATGCCGTCAACTTTCGATGAAATGAAAGTATGTCTTTTAAAAACGAATGCAATGTTTGTAAAATGTATCATATAGAGGTCAAGTACCTCGAGATGTAACCAAATGTAATGTATTCATCCAGATGGATTAGGACGGGTCGCTTCATGTGGTATCAGAGCGGTGGTCTTAGCGAACCAGGTCTTGCATTAGTGTGTCTAACTGATAGTTGTTTAGATGCATTAGTGAGTCTGGACTTCGACCGTGTCTGCATGTCAAAAGTTTTGCTTATCATTTCGTGTCGAAAATTACCTACTTATCATCCTTAGGAAATTACCTGTTTATCATCCTTAAAGTCTAGACACGTTTTACTGCATTGACTGCATGAATAGTGTATAGACAAAATTCATATCTTAGCGTATCTGTTACAGTAGACCTTGCTTGATATCTCTCGTAAATTTCTCCGTAATTTAAGGGATCCTGGTACTATATATATCTATGCATATTATGCATTGAGAATACATCCAACTATCAATTGCTGTCACTAAACTCTTCATATCAAAAATATTTTCTGTGATCGCGTAAGATGGCCTCTACGAATCGACCACGTTCCTCTGACTCCGAAGACAGCGTGACAGGAGCACACCAACCAATCAACTACCGTGATTACTGGATAAAATGGGGGTAGGTTCGCGACATACTCACCCTATGGAGAAGGGAAGAAGGTACTCCATATCATGAACCGAATCTACCACCTAACCTTGGAGTACTCGACCCGCTCACCGGCGAACCTGTTCGCAACACCGTTTATACACTTTTTGCAAGAATTTTTCATCTTGAGGCTACCATTAATGGAACTAGAAAAGATATCCGACCTCTACCTCACACTGATAACCAACCAGGATTAGTAGAAGAAGTTAAAGAACTCCGAGCTCGTGTGTTAACTTTAGAGAGCACGATACATTATTTGCAAGCACCAGCAGTATCACCAACACCAGTAACATCACCAGCCTCAGCACCAACAGCACTAGTACCACCAACAACAACATCCGCATCACCAGCTTCGACATCTCATTCTGTACCTCAAGTATAATCATCGTTCTACATGGCGTTCTACATCATTTATCTTCGTACGACATGACGATTATGTAATCCATAATGTTCTAGAGATTATATATTCTTGTTCTAATGGTAAATCAAATGAGTTTAATATCATATTGACTCATTAAATCCATAATTACATCTGAAGAAAGTATATATGTATATATATTTTTATAAAGATTGTAATTAAAATTTCTTTTGTACAAACTGTTAATGGTGAAAATATTTTAACGGGTAGGTAATACCCGAGGAATATTTAGATTTCACATTAATAAGTTACACTGTATATTCTTCGAATCTGATTCAACAATCATTTACTATCCTACTTACATCCACGGATATACGAATCCGTTCATCGCAAAATAACCATTTTCTTTCAATTTCACATTTGGATTTTGACTTATCAGAATCCAACAAGTGGCATAATGAAGAAAACATTGGACAAAATAAAATTTGTTAGAAACAAACAAATTAACTATGAGAAATTTTATTAAGAATCCACGCTAACAAAATCCTAGCTAACTGTTCCTAACTAACTGTTAATTCCTTATTACATTTATTTATCGCAATTTAATTATCGCAATTTATTTATCGCAATTTAAATTCTTGCAATTTTATTTATTGTCATTTAATTTCTGTTATTTATTTTACGCACTTTAAACATCGGGACACATATACAAGGTTTTGACATATCATATCGACGCTTCTATATATATTATTTGGAATAACCATAGACACTCTATATGCTGTAATGATCGAGTTCACTATACAGGGTTGAGGTTGATTCTCAAATAATATATATACTTTGAGTTGTGATCGAGTCTGAGACATGTACACGGGTCACGATACGTATTAATTAATTCGAATATTATATATTAAACTATATATGAATTATTGGACTGTTAACTGTGGACTATAGATTGTGGAGTAATAATATTGGACAATTAAAATGAATTAAAATATTGATTATAACATATGAAACTAAACGTTTCTTTAAGTTTGCCACTTGATCTCATCTTAAACCTCATTTATATCTTGACGATTACAATCTGCGTTCACGCCTTTCATGATTCTTGAAAACACCTCAATTGATAGGATGAGTCAACCGCACTTCATCTACGGAAGGAAAGATTTATGCATATAGTGATGCACCTGAAAACACTCGGAACCTGAGTAAATGTCTAACGCTTATCTGTGCTAACTCCTTTGGCATTATTATTACCGAAAATAACTTTGCAATTCCTTTTCAAATTAGCAAAATTTGTCACAGCTCCAGCAAGTCAACTTCGACTTTTCAGTCAGACTAGCCTTACTATAACCTTGATATATATGCGTGCTCTTTTATTGTTACCGGGGAACCTTTTATATTCCACCATATTATCAGCAGATGTACCAGCAACCTCGTCGTTTCTTGGTTTAAATCTCTCTGACAAATCACTATATTTATCTATTGAAGTCTCATCATGTACTCATCCGCATCTTGTAACAAGAATTGCCATACCAATTACCAGAAATCAGAAAATCTGTATTGTGAGTCTCGCAATGTTTCCACAACAACAGTTATATGTATCCATATAAAATTTATCTCTTAGAACTATGATCTTCCATTCTGAAATACTGAAAATCACCCAGTCTGCGAATTAATACTCTGAATTTTGAAAAGTTGAATGAAGCAACAAAAACTGTAAACGACCTCAACAGCCAAAAATTGATGATAAAGAATTGTATGTTGGCAAAGCTCAGAAAAAGTTTGAAACTGAAAAACTGATTGAGCAAACTACGAAGGAGTCTCTGAACAAATCACAAGGACTAAACTTTTACATTAAGAATCCTGATGATTATGTTTCTGATGAAATCTTTAGCAAATACCTTGCTTCTAATTCCAAACTCTTGTGGAAAAATTTTCTTCACCATCCTTCGATATTAGAAATTTCAAGATATCATCGTATCTTTCATTATAAATATCCTCCATATTTCTGAAGATATTTTCATAACTATTCTTATCTGAAATCATTAATCTCTTAGTGCTATCAGTGTTACATCATATAGAAACTGTTAGTTTCTATATTCTGTAAACTTTCGAGCTTAAAATATGAATGTTATTAAAGTAATGTTGGGAACTGATGCATGAGTTAGTATAATATAATGACACTTGATCAACGTGATTATATTACAGTAAGTCATGCTGAGTTTCTAATGGAATGTGATGATTCACATATCATAATGTCATCATGTGCCATGTTACATAACTCTTTCATTATGCTTAACTTCTGAACATATCAAGAAAGTATATTCTTGATAGTTCTATTCTCAGTAATTCTGGTAATTTGACAAATCAAATCGTGCTAATACATTTTTTTTCTTATTTAGAACATGATGTTTATCCAAAATCCATACTTACTAATTCTGGACCGTTACTCGCTTTACTAGAGGTCGGGAGGATAATAAAAAGGCAACGAGCTCCAAAATATAAGAGAAAATATAAAGCCCAATAACAACATGGAAGTTACAAACCGTGGATATTAATAGGAATAGCAATATAAAGACACGGTATAATTAAGAATAGTATCACCCCAAGGTTATATTAAAAGTAAACAGATTTTTTTTCTGGTGGAAGATTGAAAAGAAGGATGACAGAAATGATAATTAGGAAAATATCAAGGATTAGAACTGAATTAAGCATTTTCATAATCTTTTGGATGTATGAATTAAGAAAGAAAGTATAGGAATGGTGAGAATAATGGAACGGAAGGGCTTAATTTATCATGGAAATATCAGACAGAGTAATCGAGGCAGATCACCGTATTTAATTATAGAGATCTTAATTTCCTTACTCGCCGAAGAATCAAATCTTTTAGATTTCGAAGATTTTCTTTAAATCCCTTGAATTCCGGAATTCAATCATGACTACGTCACCGGTTAAGTCGAATCTTCATTTACTCATTTCACTCTTTTGTGATAGCTTCACTCGTACACTTCGAGTAATCGAATCGTTTTATCTATATTACTCATTGATGATAAAACTTTATCTTATCAACTTATATTCGTCATGAAAACATTCTTATTGTTAGTCATAACCACCACACTCAAATTTCGGGACGAAATTTCTTTAACGGGTAGGTACTGTGATGACCCGGGAATTTCCAACCAAATTTAAACTTTATTTATATATTGTTCCGACACGATAAGCAAAGTTTGTTAAGTTGAATTTCAAAAATCTTAAACTGTGTTCATATATTTATTTGACCTTCTCCTGTTTCCGACGATTCACGAACAATTGTTGTAAATAAATATATATATATATATATATATATATATATATATATATATATATATATATATATATATATATATATATATATATATATATATATATATATATATATATATATAATAACTTGATGTATGTAAATAAAGTATTATATAATTTTGTTGTTAAAACTAATTATGTAAATAAATAGCGATATAATAAAACTTATTACTAAAATATGATGCATCATTTTAAGTGAAAGGTTATTTTGTTTGAAGATCATCTTGTAAATATTATGAATATATGTTTTCTTATCTTTACATATTTATAGTTTCATTCTTTTACGAGCCGAGTAATAAGACAAGTTAACTCTTAAGTTTAAGATGTCTAATGTTATTTTTTTTAGAAAGTCATACTTTGTGAACTTAAATTAATATTTATATAAAACTTAAATGGAGGAAGCAATGTATGTAGATATAAACAAATCATAGGCTGCTGTACTATTTATCAATCACGAATTCTTTCTGTACCCTTTCAATTCACCAAGATTGTCATTAAGTTATATATTAATTATTTTTATAATGTTATAGATCACGGAGTATTACTGTGTTTAGTTTATTGTGTTTGTATCTATTAACTTTTATATATGAGATGCATACATGCACCTAGAATCCCATACTCAAATCACTTAACTTGATATACTCCTTCTCCTTTCTATTCGTTCAACCTACAAACAATCACCATGTCTTATTACTACTCTTGATTTCAGTTTGATCATGAACCCAACATTCAATCATTTTATCAAACCCTCACAAAATTTCTTTTCCTTTACATACATGCAAAGCATATAATTATAAAGCAATACATATATCTATAATCATATATATACAACCATATGACCTTCATCACCACCTTCAATTACAAGAACCTCACCATGATCGTACTCATCGAAAACCAAACAATCATACCACCCTCTTCAACCACTCCGACTGTCATGTTACTTTTATATTTCTCTTTTAAACGAACCAACACCCCATATTTATTTACTTTCTTTTGCTAGCCATCGACTGAACCACCTCCCATAGCCACCAAGGCCACCAAAGCCCTCGCTTCTGTTTCTAATTAATCCAAAGAACTCCACAAGACCCATTCATCTAATTGATTATCAATGGCTACGGTCTGTTACGTTGCCACTAAAACCGTCAATTACTACTCTTGCTATTCGATATATACTAGTGCACGAATTAATCTGTTTGTTGATTCAAACATCATGATCAAACCCACCTTAAACTACTATTTTTGTTCGAACCATACGTCACACCACTCTTTTCAACTGGGAACTACAATCATCATTGTAGCTATACTTCATTCTTCTTTCTTTCTAAATCTAATCGAACCATAAACACCATTACAACCATAGAAATCTTGTTGTTACTCGCCACTACTTCAACATCATGAAAACCACCATTATCATTCATCTTTGTGAGCTGCTGCTGCTGTGTGATTCGGTCATCAAACCCATCAACAATCATCAATCAAAACGCCTCAACCCGACATCACTACCACTATGAACAACCATCACCCTACTCTCTCTCCCCTTCTTCTTTGAGAACACATCACCACGATAGCAACCCATCAACAACCTGCGTGTAAACTGCTGCTATGCAGCTTCTGTTTTCTGTTTTACGTTTCTGCAATAGCAGCCGTTTTTAGTACTGTTTTCATGAGAGGATATATAATGAAGAAGATTGCTGTAAGATAGTGATAATAGTAATTAAGAAGAATGATAATGACGACGATTAAAGGGTAATGATATATATATATATATATATATATATATATATATATATATATATATATATATATATATATATATATATATATATATATGATAAAGATGATGATAAGATTTTATGACCATATTAATAATGAAAAGTGATTGCTGCAACTTGCCTCTTCTATTTTTTTTACTCACCGAACCCCACACCCACTATAGCATCCTGTGTTGTTGCACGTTTTTTTTTCTTCTTTTCCCTTGTTACCTTTGGCCGACACTTTGTAATCATGGGAACCCACCTCAATTACTCGATTCGTTTTAATAAAGTGTACGGTAAAGAGTATTATTTAATTTGGCGATGGGGATGATATTTTTGTTTTAGCCATCAGTCACCAAACAGCAAACACAGAATATTATATACGTGAGCTGTTCTTATTGGATTCCTTTTGTGCCGTGCAAACCAAAACAGAAAGTGTGGGTAAGCTTGGTTATTGGGCTAACGTTCATTGTTGGGCCGAGCTCCAGTTTTCTGAAGTGGACCGAGAGTTAGTTTGGCTAGTGGACTGCGTTATTTGATGAACCATTACCACTACAAATTCACAATCCTGTTTCCTTATTCAAACTCCATTGATGCAGCTGCTAAGCTACTACTACTGTCGCGTTTATTTCTATTCTATCGAGCAGTCACGAAGCAAATGACAAAGATAGTGATGACTCGATGTTATTTCATGATGTTATGATTTTATGTGATAACGAGTTTATGATTTGATGATGATAAACGTTAATAGTGACCGAGAAAGAAGGTGTAGACGCGTCATTCTTTTCTTCTTGTTCCTGCTACGGTTCCCTTGTGTTTTTTTTCTGTTTCAATCGAGCAGCAGATGAAACCAACAAAAACCTTAAAGTTGTTAAGTGGGCTTAGGATGTTAAATTGTTGGGCTGTGAACTTTGTTCTAGACTTGGGCCGTAATATTAATTGGGTTTTTGGAAAAATTCGAGTTATGTAAATTAAGGTTAGTAAGTATTTCGGTAATAACAAAACAGAGGGATGGTATGAGGTGTTTGCGGGTGAGCGGGAGATCGAGGGTTCAAATCCGGTTTGCGCCAATTCTTTTTAGGGAATCTTTCAAAGGGTATAACCTTTTAACTTTCATTTTTTATCATCATTATTATTATTAGAATTATTATTATTTTTATCATTATTATTTTTATTATTATCATTTTTATTATTTCTAACACTAATATTGTTATTTTTATCATTATTATTATTAGTATTATTAATATATCAAATAAAGATTTTTTTTATATAAAAATATATTATTTACATAAAACATAACTATATTAAAATGTTTGTAATAAATATTATTTAACTATTTAATGTATATAAAAATAAATATAGTTAATTTAGTTATTAATGAAACGTACAAGTTACTAAAATAACAATTAATAATAATACCTAAATTCGTTCGATTACAATTATATGCGTTAATATATATTTATAAATGATATAGGTTCGTGAATCCGAGGCCAACCCTGCATTGTTCATTATCATCGTATGAATATTTTTACTACAAAATATTGTAGAGTGAGTTTCATTTACTCCCTTTTTAAATGCTTTTGCAATATATATTTTTGGGACTTAGAATACATGCGCTGCTTTTATAACTGTTTTACGAAATAGATACAAGTAATCGAAACTACATTATATGATTGAATGATCGAAGCCGAATATGCCCCTTTTAGCTTGGTAGCCTAAGAATTAGGGAACAGACCTCCTAATTGACGCGAATCCTAAAGATAGATCTATTGGGCCCAACAAGCCCCATTCTGGAATTTGGAATGCTTTAGTACTTCTATTTTATCATGTCCGATGGGTGTCCCAGAATGATGGGGATATTCTATATGCATCTTGTTAATGTCGGTTACCAGGTGTTCAATCCATATGAATGATTATTTTTGTCTCTATGCATGGGACGTATATATATGAGAAATGAAAATCTTGTGGTCTATTAAAATGATGGAAATGATTATTTATGTTAAACTAATTGACTCACCAACCTTTTGGTTGACACTTTAAAGCATGTTTATTTTCAGGTATTAAAGAAATCTTTCGCTGTGCATTAGCTCATCTTAAGGATATTACTTGGAGTCATTCATGGCATATTTTGAAAGACGTTACATTCGAGTTGTTGAGTTCATCAAGATTATTATTAAGTCATTTATAGTTGGATATATTATGAAATGGTATGCATGCCGTCGACTTTCGATGAAATGAAAGTATGTCTTTTAAAAACGAATGCAATGTTTGTAAAATGTATCATATAGAGGTCAAGTACCTCGCGATGTAACCAAATGTAATGTATTCGTCCAGATGGATAAGGACGGGTCGCTTCAGTTTCGAGCCGGAGGCCCCGAATACAAGTGTTTCCGATGTTAGTAAGCGGAAGTTCGAAACCACGGTGCATTCGAATAAGAAAAGTAAGAGTACTTCTAAAGGTGGCGGAAGTGTATTAATGAGTGGCACGGGTGGTTCTAAATTTGCGTGTTATAATTGTGGGCAAACGGGACATAAGTCTCGTGATTGTCCGTCGGGTAAAGTCACGTGTTTTAAGTGCCAGAAGGATGGACACCGAAGGTCGAAGTGACCCGAGTTGAGTTGATGACGAGGCGCGAGATCCTCACATCGTGGGATTAAGGTACTATTTGATTCTGTACATATTTTATTTTATTATATGTGTAATGTTGGGTAATAAGTTGGTTTACCATGTGATGTAATGACTAGCTAAGTCGAGTTAGCTCATTGAGATTTGACTTAACCAAGTCGGGTTAGTCATTAGATGTTAGGGTTTGACCGAGTCGGGTTGACCTAGTGTGTTTGACTTAACCGAGTCGAATTAATCAATTGTTGTTAGGTGTTGACCGAGTCAGGTTGACATAGTGTATTTGACTTAACCGAGTTGGGTTAATCAACTAGATGTTAGGTGTTGATCGAGGCGGGTTGACATATTGTAATTGACTTGACCGAGTCGGGTTAATCAATTAGATGTTAGGGGTTTGACCAAGTAGGGTTGACCTAGTGTATTTGACTTAACCGAGTCGGGTTAATCAATTGTTGTTAGGGGTTTGACCAAGTAGGGTTGACCTAGTGTATTTGACTTAACCGAGTCAGGTTAATCAATTGTTGTTAGGGGTTGGCCGAGGTAGGTTGACCGGGCGTGTTTGACTAACCAGGTCGGGTTAATCATTTTGGTGTTGGAGGCTTAACCAATTCGGGTGTAACCATGATATGATTAGAGGGTTACTTTTATTGCTCTCCTTTAAGTATTAGCGTAGAAAAGGTATGCCGATCGAGAAGGCGTCCTACGTTGACCATGTACGTTTGCGAGTAGAGTCACGGTTGTTGACTATCTTTGATTGTGTGTAAGTATCCGTGTTAACGGTTGAGACGGTGTGAGTTAGGGTGTAAGTCTTGGTGTTTCAAGTGTATCCTTAGTGATGCGAAAGAGGTAAATAGGCTAGTTGTGCGGCCTAAGTAGATAGTGACTAGTGTGTGTCACTAGAAAGTTATGGGCGTTGAGCCGTAATGAACGTTGGATTTGTGTGACTTCGAATAGTCAAGTGACATATGACTCCGTGGATAGACCCCGTAAGGGTCGAGTTATTGAGGCTCGGTGGTAGTAATGGGAGTTGCATAACACTGCGTCAGGTGCCTCCGTATACCTGCTAGTGGAATGCTTCACTCCGGTGGTGTGATTACTTTGTACTTGGGTACCGATGAGAAAACCCGAAGGTACGTTAATGGTTTATTATGATGATTAGCGGGCATTGACGTTTAACCGATTCAAAAGGACGAGGTTCGAGTACCTTGTAGTAAGTCCGCGGAAGACTTTTGAGTATGACTAACGTTTTTACTGGTCATGTGTGTTGTGGAATGTTGAAATTCCGCAAGGTATTATCATCTTGACGGTGATAGTGTGGGGTTAAAACCCTAAGTGGGGGAGTGAGTACCCGTAGGGTACGATAGTGCCTCATTTTGGTAAGTGTGTTTGAGCAATTTTTCGGAAGTCGTCCCGTTTTGTGAACAAACTAGGGATGTAGAGTGTTGATTTCGACTATCTCGTGTAGATGTATGTTAGTATAGAGCATGTTCGAGGGTGAGGTCCTTAGAGTACTGAGAACTTGTACGTTTAAAAGGTGTTAAGATCATCGTTGATGGGCGATCGAATTGATGTTCACCGTGTAATGGTGGACGAGTTTTAGAAATTATGAGGTTACGTGTTGGTTAGAGTTACCGAAAAGTTGCGGTAAATTCCATCACCGTGTGCGTGGTGCAGATGACCCAAACTAGTTGACGGTTGGCAAGGATACTCTGAGTTGTAAATTAGAGTGTGCCAAGGGATCATGGAGAATTATTGTGTGAATAGGACGTTACGTTCCAAAGAACTGGGACTTTTAAGATGCAATGGCATCATCAAAGGATCCGAAATCATGTGAGAACTCGAAAACTTGAGGAAGTGTGTGGTCCTTGTTCGCGATGAGGGTTAGATCGTGAGGACGCGATCCAATTTAAGTGGGGGAGAGTTGTAAGACCCAAATATTTATTGCACATGATGTAGATATGGTGTACATAAAGTGTATGACGCTTTGTATAATTGAAAAGTGGACAGAACTTGTTCAGACCATAGTGCGCGCCGCGCATGGTTAGGGGTGCGCGCCGCGCACAGCTCCTGCGATAGAATTCTACTTTTTTCTATTTGAGTTAAATGAAGGGTAGTTTGGTCTTTTCACTTATTGGACGGTTTGAGGCCACAAAACCTGATCCAATCTCATTTGGATCTCATTCTTTATCTCTTCCACATACTTTCAAACCATAGAGTGAGAAATAGAGTTTAGAGAGAGAAAGCTTCATTTGGAGAAGAAGAAACTTGAATCAATCAAAGTTGCAAGTGTTAAAGTTGTTCATCTCGTTCACAGCTACGTTGTGGTTGTATTGGTAAGCTCTAACTCCGAGTTTTCATAGTATGATTAGTGTTCATAATTGGGGTTTTGATTTGGGTGTTTTTGAGTAAACCCACTAGTTGATAGTTAGGTGTTTGAGCTAGTAAATGGTGTAAATGACCATTGTTGATTGGTTTGGGTTGGTTAGTGAAATTTATTGGTTGATAATCATGTTTGATTGTTGAAATCACTAGTTAATTAAGGTTATAAGTGATTAAAGGTATGAGCTTGCAAAATAGGTGTTTTGACTTGAGATTAGGTCAAAAAGGGGTTTTGTGTCAAAATGATGCAAGTAAGTGTTTTGATGTTGAAACCTTGAGTAAAATGAGTTGTTGGAACATAATCATTAGTTAATTGTAATTATGGTTGTTTTGGACGAAATTTGACTTTGTCAAAGTGGAAGTAAGTGCAAAAGGGTCGAAATTGCACTTATGGTGTTTTGCCCATAAGCTAGAGTGTTTAGCTTATTTGTTTGTGAATTATCTAGGTGATTCACATTTGGACGGTTAGGAGCTCAAGCGAGAGTTTCCTTTCTTGCAATCGAGGTGAGTGGAATATTTATACATGTATGTATGTAGTTTATTTACTCCTATGCAATGTGGGACTTTGGTGCCACATCGTGAGTGTTGGGCATTATGTCACAAGATGGTGACTTATTGAGGTTATAGGTGAAGAGAACTACGGGTCGGTAGTGTCTCGTTAGGTGCCTCACATGTCAGTGACACCTCATGGTGGTTCACGACGCGGTGACCCCTTAGTAGTAGGTTGGTGAATCACAAGTCGGTGATACCATAAGTTGGGGAAGTGATTCACAAGTCGGTGACACTTCATAGTGTTCACGAGTCGGTGATACTAAATGGTGAATCACAAGCCGGTGATACCATACGTCAGAGAAGTGATTCACAAGTCGGTGACACTTCATAGTGTTCACAAGTCGGTGACACTAGGTGGTGCTTCACGAGTCGGTGATGCCACATGGCGTTCACAAGTCGGTGACCCATAAGTATAGAGGGTGATTCTCAAGTCGGTGACACCTTATGATGAGTCACGAGTCGGTGACATCATACGAGTGAGACTCAACGTTATTGGTCGTCTACAAGTCGGTAGTGCCATAGCGGGAAATGGTTTGGTATGTTTATACATTGTTATTATTTAGTATATTATTGTGGCTGTTCATATACTAACGTTGTTGCTAGTTGTATGTTTGGTGATGCTAGCTCATTTTTACGTATATTTGCATGGTATTTGTAAGTGGATGCGTGTAGGTAAATTACATATGTATATGTATAAGTATTGCATTCACTAAGCATTAGCTTACCCTCTCGTTGTTTACATTTTTAGGTACGGAAGCGGATTTGGCAAGGGTATGCTCGAGATTTAGATGATTTCCCCTTTTGATGCTTGCATGGATTACTTTTGGTTTCGACTTAGGATTGGGTAGTTTATACCCAAACATCATGCTCGTAGTTGTGTTTCGAACTTAAACTCATGTGGTCGAAAACTTGTATTTTGTACGAAGTCATAAAACGGCCGATGTGGGCCCGGTGTTGTAAAACTTGTTTTATTGTTGAAACGTGTTAGTTTTACATATTATAAAATGTTGTGAAAAGCGTTTAGTCTAAAAGTGTCGGGAAGTGGGAGATCATTAAACGAAAATTTGATATTTTGGCCAGCGGGCTGCCAGACCTTGTACGCGCTGCGCACACAAGAGGCCGCGCGCCACGCCCCCTTATTGAATAAAAAAAATATTTTGCATAATCGGTTGGATAACGGGTTGGGTCGTTACACAAATCCTTAATGTAGAATGGAATGGATGATGGAAACTTGATGAAAACCTTAATAAAATAGCTGTGAAACCCTAAATTTGATCAGTCACCACGAACTATTCTATTAAGTGAATGATTGATAATGAAACCCTTAATCTCTTCCTTTTTATACTCTTCAAAATCTGCCCAGGAACGTCGTTCCTCTTTAAGGAACGTTGTTCCTTGTCTTCATTCTTGGAACGTCGTTCTGGAGTTATGGAACGGCGTTCTTGAATTGTGCTAGAATTCCATTTTCTTCTGTTACCATTTTCTTGTAAATTTCCCAGGTAGAACGTCGTTCCTGGCTTTGGAACGTCGTTCTTGATGATGGAACGACGTTCTTAGATAGTAGAACGTCGTTCTTGTTTCCAGGATGAGCACTTTGCAGTTTTCTTGATCATTTTGCAGACTTATACTTAGAACCGCAATAACACTCATAACGCGATAAAACGCAAGATCCTAGCTTTTCGAGCACTTTGGTAACGAAAACCGAGTAAAACGAGGTAGATATTACGTGAGAAACATAGCGTGAATGAGCAATATTAATAATCTACTTACTTGCAAACACTGACACAAATACCGCATACGAGCAAGCAATTTAACAACCATGCAATCACAATGCATACTAAATATCCGCAATTCACAATAAGCTAGTGAAAGGACCCGTCCTAATCCATCCGGATGAATACATTACATTTGGTTACATCGTGAGGTACTTGACCTCTATATGGTACATTTTACAAACATTGCATTCGTTTTGAAAAGACAAACTTTCCTTACATCGAAAGTTGATGGTATGCATACCATTTCATAATACATCCAACTATAATTGACTTAATAATAATCTTGATGAACTCAACGACTCGAATGCAAAGTCTTTTAAAATATGTCATGAATGACTCCAAGTAATATCTCTAAAATGAGCAAATACACAGCGGAAGGTTTCTTTCATACATGAGAATAAACATTGTAGTGACCCGAACTTTTTCATGTTTATATATATTAATTGAGATTGATATTTACATGATTAAATGTTTCCAACATGTTAAGCAATCAAACTTGTTAAGACTTGATTAATTGAAATATGTTTCATATAGACAATTGACCACCCAAGTTGACCGGTGATTCACGAACGTTAAAACTTGTAAAAACTATATGATGACATATATATGGATATATATATATAGTTAACATGATACTATGATAAGTAAACATATCATTAAGTATATTAACAATGAACTACATGTGTAAAAACAAGACTACTAACTTAATGATTTTTAAACGAGACATATATGTAACGATTATCGTTGTAAAGACATTTAATGTATATATATCATATTAAGAGATATTCATACATGATAATATCATGATAATATAATAATTTAAAATCTCATTTGATATTATAAACATTGGGTTAACAACATTTAACAAGATCGTTAACTTAAAAGTTTCAAAACAACACTTACATGTAACGACTAACGATGACTTAACGACTCAGTTAAAATGTATATACATGTAGTATTTTAATATGTATTTATACACTTTTGAAAGACTTCAATACATTTATCAAAATACTTCTACTTAACAAAAATGCTTATAATTACATCCTCGTTCAGTTTCATCAACAATTCTACTCGTATGCACCCGTATTCGTACTCGTACAATACACAGCTTTTAGATGTATGTACTATTGGTATATACACTCCAATGATCAGCTCTTAGCAGCCCATGTGAGTCACCTAACACATGTGGGAACCATCATTTGGCAACTAGCATGAAATATCTCATAAAATTACAAAAATATGAGTAATCATTCATGACTTATTTACATGAAAACAAAATAACATATCCTTTATATCTAATCCATACACCAACGACCAAAAACACCTACAAACACTTTCATTCTTCAATTTTCTTCATCTAATTGATCTCTCTCAAGTTCTATCTTCAAGTTCTAAGTGTTCTTCATAAATTCCAAAAGTTCTAGTTTCATAAAATCAAGAATACTTTCAAGTTTGCTAGCTCACTTCCAATCTTGTAAGGTGATCATCCAACCTCAAGAAATCTTTGTTTCTTACAGTAGGTTATCATTCTAATACAAGGTAATAATCATATTCAAACTTTGGTTCAATTTTTATAACTATAACAATCTTATTTTAAGTGATGATCTTACTTGAACTTGTTTTCGTGTCATGATTCTGCTTCAAGAACTTCGAGCCATCCAAGGATCCATTGAAGCTAGATCCATTTTTCGCTTTTCCAGTAGGTTTATCCAAGGAACTTAAGGTAGTAATGATGTTCATAACATCATTCGATTCATACATATAAAGCTATCTTATTCGAAGGTTTAAACTTGTAATCACTAGAACATAGTTTAGTTAATTCTAAACTTGTTCGCAAACAAAAGTTAATCCTTCTAACTTGACTTTTAAAATAAACTAAACACATGTTCTATATCTATATGATATGCTAACTTAATGATTTAAAACCTGGAAACACGAAAAACACCGTAAAACCGGATTTACGCCGTCGTAGTAACACCGCGGGCTGTTTTGGGTTAGTTAATTAAAAACTATGATAAACTTTGATTTAAAAGTTGTTATTCTGAGAAAATGATTTTTATTATGAACATGAAACTATATCCAAAAATTATGGTTAAACTCAAAGTGGAAGTATGTTTTCTAAAATGGTCATCTAGACGTCGTTCTTTCGACTGAAATGACTACCTTTACAAAAATGACTTGTAACTTATTTTTCCGACTATAAACCTATACTTTTTCTATTTAGATTCATAAAATAGAGTTCAATATGAAATCATAGCAATTTGATTCACTCAAAACGGATTTAAAATGAAGAAGTTATGGGTAAAACAAGATTGGATAATTTTTCTCATTTTAGCTACGTGAAAATTGGTAACAAATATATTCCAACCATAACTTAATCAACTTGTATTGTATATTATGTAATCTTGAGATACCATAGACACGTATACAATGTTTCGACCTATCATGTCGACACATCTATATATATTTCGGAACAACCATAGACACTCTATATGTGAATGTTGGAGTTAGCTATACAGGGTTGAGGTTGATTCCAAAATATGTATAGTTTGAGTTGTGATCAATACTGAGATACGTATACACTGGGTCGTGGATTGATTCAAGATAATATTTATCGATTTATTTCTATATATCTAACTGTGGACAACTAGTTATAGGTTACTAACGAGGACAGCTGACTTAATAAACTTAAAACATCAAAATATATTAAAAGTGTTGTAAATATATTTTGAACATACTTTGATATATATGTATATATTGTTATAGGTTCGTGAATCAACCAGTGGCCAAGTCGTACTTCCCGACGAAGTAAAAATCTGTGAAAGTGAGTTATAGTCCCACTTTTAAAATCTAATATTTTTGGGATAAGAATACATGCAGGTTTTATAAATGATTTACAAAATAGACACAAGTACGTGAAACTACATTCTATGGTTGAATTATCGAAATCGAATATGCCCCTTTTTATTAAGTCTGGTAATCTAAGAATTAGGGAACAGACACCCTAATTGACGCGAATCCTAAAGATAGATCTATTGGGCCTAACAAACCCCATCCAAAGTACCGGATGCTTTAGTACTTCGAAATTTATATCATATCCGAAGGGTGTCCCGGAATGATGGGGATATTCTTATATATATGCATATTGTTAATGTCGGTTACCAGGTGTTCACCATATGAATGATTTTTATCTCTATGTATGAGATGTGTATTGAAATATGAAATCTTGTGGTCTATTGTTACGATTTGATATATATAGGTTAAACCTATAACTCACCAACATTTTTGTTGACGTTTTAAGCATGTTTATTCTCAGGTGATTATTAAGAGCTTCCGCTGTCGCATACTTAAATAAGGACAAGATTTGGAGTCCATGCTTGTATGATATTGTGTAAAAACTGCATTCAAGAAACTTATTTTGTTGTAACATATTTGTATTGTAAACCATTATGTAATGGTCGTGTGTAAACAGGATATTTTAGATTATCATTATTTGATAATCTACGTAAAGCCTTTTAAACCTTTATTGATGAAATAAAGGTTATGGTTTGTTTAAAAATGAATGCAGTCTTTGAAAAACGTCTCATATAGAGGTCAAAACCTCGCAACGAAATCAATTAATATGGAACGTTTTTAATCAATAAGAACGGGACATTTCAGTTGGTATCCGAGCGTTGGTCTTAGAGAACCAGAATTTTGCATTAGTGTGTCTTATCGAGTTTGTTAGGATGCATTAGTGAGTCTGGACTTCGACCGTGTTTACTTGAAAAATGATTGCTTAACAAATTTTGTTGGAAACTATATATTTTTAACATGTGAATATTATGTGATATATTAATCTCTTAACGCGTTTGATATTATGTGATAGATGTCTACCTCTAGAACAAGTCCCATTGACTCACCTAATAATAATGAAGAGTCAAATGTAAATTGGAATGATTCGTGGACTGATTCACAAGTTCCCGAAGAGGAACCGGAAGAAGAGTCGGAACCGGAAGAAGAATCGGAACCGGAAGAAGAATCGGAACCGGATGAAGAAATAGAACCGGTGGGGGAAATAATAAAACGGTTAAGTAAAAGAAAATCCTCAACCAACCGACCAAGGTTAATTATGGTCAATGGAGTTTCCGCCAAGGAAGCAAAATATTGGGAGGATTACCAATTCTCCGATGAATCGGATTCCGACGAGAATTCCGATGATGTTATAGAAATTACCCCAACTGAATTTAAAAAGGCAAAAGAAAATAATAAGGGAAAGGGCATAAAAATAGAGAAATCTAATTCCAACCCCGATGAACTTTATATGTATCGTCAACCCCCGAAGTCCTTAAGTTGTAATAATGAGCCGGGAACCTCTAACCACCAGGTTTTCTAAACCAATGTGGAAAATTACGGCTCGTATTAGGGGAACATCATATATCCCTAGAAACTTAGCAAAACGAACCAAAACCGAAGAAGAAGAAACGAGCGAGTCGGAATAAGATAGTTGTATTCGTGTGGTGTAATATATGTAATATAGTGTGCTTATGCTTTATGACATATGTAAAAATTGCTTGTATTAATAAGTATTTTTTTTATGAATCTAACTCTTGTCTATTTTACAGTTTAAAAACACAAAATGGATAGACAACCCAATATTTTAAGAGACCTACCCGGAGACATGATTGATGAAATATTGTCTAGAGTCGGTCAGAATTCCTCGGCACAACTATTTAAGGCGAGATCAGTTTGTAAGACATTCGAAGAACGTTCCAAGAATGTCTTGGTTTATAAGAGACTTTCGTTTGAAAGATGGGGGATATCACATTGGGAAACCCATAAGTTACGATGTGTTTACTTTGACGCATATATTGCGGGGAACCCAAATGCTATTTTACGGAACGGGTTAAGAAATTATTTTGACTCAATATATCCGAATATTGGACTTCGTGATTTAGAAAAAGCGGCTAACATGCAACATAAAGAAGCATGTTATGCTTACGGATTAGTAATGTTCGCTTCTCACCAAAGTGAGAACAAGAACATCGGGCTACAACTATTAAACAAAATGTTTCCACAAGTGACGGAGTCGGTAATTGGGGTAAGAAATGAGGTTTTTAGATTGTTACGGGACTGTTGGACATTACGTAACCCTCGTCCCTTTGACGACGTTACAACACGCTGTCTTATCAACGGCCATAACGGTTATGTTGCACAAGACCAAGGATGGGAAGTAGTCCTAGTAAAACCAGAATGCATGACTTGTTTCTGGACGTATGAATTACGTGTCTTTATTGCCTTTGCTGAACGACTTGTGTACTAGCTAGAATTATCTTCACAACTATCTTGTATCAAAGTTATTGTGTGCTATATTTCATGCTTTATGTAAAATAAGCGGTATTGTAAGTTTGTAAAATATTGTATAAAAGTTTGAACGCGAAATATTATTATAATCAGTTTTTCATATAGAATTGTAGTAGTTGAATTGTATATTAGCTACTAAGTATGAACTTAACGGGTAGGTACTACCCGAATTTAAACTTATAAAACGCTAATATGAAGAAAAAGCTTTTATAAATGAGTTCATATTATGCTACGAAATACTATTAACTACTCTTAATATTCTGTATGATTAACTTGTTCCATTTGACTATTTTGAAGGAAATGGCACCGACTACTCGACACACAGTGAATATGAATGAAGAGGAATTCCGTACTTTTCTAGCTTCAAACATAGCCGCAGTACAGGCTGCGCTACATACCAACAATAACCTTGGATCTAGCAGTACAGGAAATCGTGTAGGATGCACCTACAAAGAATTCACTGCCTGCAAACCTTTGGAATTTGATGGAACCGAAGGACCGATCGGATTGAAACGGTGGACCGAGAAGGTCGAATCGGTGTTTGCCATAAGTAAGTGTACTGAAGAGGACAATGTGAAGTATGCTACGCATACCTTCACAGGTTCTGCGTTAACATGGTGGAATACCTATCTAGAGCAAGTGGGACAAGACGATGCGTACGCACTACCGTGGTCAGCATTCAAGCACTTGATGAACGAGAAGTACCGTCCCAGAACCGAGGTCAATAAGCTCAAGACAGAACTTAGAGGGTTACGAACCCAAGGATTTGATATTACCACGTATGAAAGACGATTCACAGAATTGTGCCTATTGTGTCCGGGAGCATTCGAAGATGAGGAAGAGAAGATCGACGCGTTTGTGAAAGGATTACCGGAAAGAATCCAAGAAGATATAAGTTCACACGAGCCCGCCTCCATACAACAGGCATGTAGAATGGCTCACAAACTAGTGAACCAGATTGAAGAAAGAATTAAAGAACAGACTGCTGAAGAGGACAATGTGAAGCAAGTCAAAAGAAAGTGGGAGGAAAATGGTGATAAGAATCACCAATACAACAACAACAGCAATCGCAACAATTATCCCAACAATCGCAACATCAATCGCAACTACAACAAACGGCCCAACAACAACAACAACAACAACAACAACAACAACAGCAACTACAACAATCATCCCAACAACAATAATAACCGCAACAACAACAACAATCAGAAGCAGCTATGCCAAAGGTGTGAAAAGTATCACTCGGGGTTCTGCACCAAATTTTGCAACAAGTGTAAAAGAAATGGTCATAGCGCGGTGAAGTGTGAGGTCTACGGACCAGGGGTTAATAGAACGAAAGGAACAAATGGTGTCGGAACGAGTAATGGCGGAGCAAGTAGTGTCGGAGCAAGCTATGCCAATGTAGTTTGTTATAAATGTGGAAAACCGGGCCACATTATTAGAAATTGCCCGAACCAGGAGAACACGAATGGACAAGGCCGCGGAAGAGTTTTCAATATTAATGCGGCAGAGGCACAGGAAGACCCGGAGCTTGTTACGGGTACGTTTCTTATTGATAATAAATCTGCTTACGTTTTATTTGATTCGGGTGCGGATAGAAGCTATATGAGTAGAGATTTTTGTGCTAAATTAAGTTGCCCATTGACGCCTTTGGATAGTAAATTTTTACTCGAATTAGCAAATGGTAAATTAATTTCAGCAGATAATATATGTCGGAATCGAGAAATTAAACTGGTTAGCGAAACATTTAAGATTGATTTAATACCAGTAGAGTTAGGGAGTTTTGATGTGATAATCGGTATGGACTGGTTGAAAGAAGTGAAAGCAGAGATCGTTTGTTACAAAAATGCAATTCGCATTATACGAGAAAAAGGAAAACCCTTAATGGTGTACGGAGAAAAGGGCAACACGAAGCTACATCTTATTAGTAATTTGAAGGCACAAAAACTAATAAGAAAAGGTTGCTATGCTGTTCTAGCACACGTTGAGAAAGTACAAACTGAAGAAAAGAGCATCAATGATGTTCCCATTGCAAAAGAATTTCCCGATGTATTTCCGAAAGAATTACCGGGATTACCCCCACATCGATCCGTTGAATTTCAAATAGATCTTGTACCAGGAGCTGCATCAATAGCTCGTGCTCCTTACAGACTCGCACCCAGCGAGATGAAAGAACTGCAAAGCCAATTACAAGAACTTTTAGAGCGTGGTTTCATTCGACCAAGCACATCACCGTGGGGAGCTCCTGTTTTGTTTGTCAAGAAGAAAGATGGTACATTCAGGTTGTGTATCGACTAGTGAGAGTTGAACAAACTTACCATCAAGAACTGCTACCCACTACCGAGAATCGACGACTTATTTGATCAACTACAAGGCTCGTCTGTTTATTCAAAGATTGACTTACGTTCCGGGTATCATCAAATGCGGGAGAAAGAAGATGATATTCCAAAGACTGCTTTCAGAACACGTTATGGTCATTACGAGTTTATGGTCATGCCGTTTGGTTTAACTAATGCACCAGCTGTGTTCATGGACCTTATGAACCGAGTGTGTGGACCATACCTTGACAAGTTTGTCATTGTTTTCATTGATGACATACTTATTTACTCAAAGAATGACCAAGAACACGGTGAACATTTGAGAAAGGTGTTAGAAGTATTGAGAAAGGAAGAATTGTACGCTAAGTTTTCAAAGTGTGCATTTTGGTTGGAAGAAGTTCAATTCCTCGGTCACATAGTGAACAAAGAAGGTATTAAGGTGGATCCGGCAAAGATAGAAACTGTTGAAAAGTGGGAAACCCCGAAAACTCCGAAACACATACGCCAGTTTTTAGGACTAGCTGGTTACTACAGAAGGTTCATCCAAGACTTTTCCAGAATAGCAAAACCCTTGACTGCATTAACGCATAAAGGGAAGAAATTTGAATGGAATGATGAACAAGAGAAAGCGTTTCAGTTATTGAAGAAAAAGCTAACTACGGCACCTATATTGTCATTGCCTGAAGGGAATGATGATTTTGTGATTTATTGTGATGCATCAAAGCAAGGTCTCGGTTGTGTATTAATGCAACAAACGAAGGTGATTGCTTATGCGTCTAGACAATTGAAGATTCACGAACAAAATTATACGACGCATGATTTGGAATTAGGCGCGGTTGTTTTTGCATTAAAGACTTGGAGGCACTACTTATATGGGGTCAAAAAGTATTATATATACCGACCACAAAAGTCTTCAACACATATTTAATCAGAAACAACTGAATATGAGGCAGCGTAGGTGGATTGAATTATTGAATGATTACGACTTTGAGATTCGTTACCACCCGGGGAAGGCAAATGTGGTAGCCGATGCCTTGAGCAGGAAGGACAGAGAACCCATTCGAGTAAAATCTATGAATATAATGATTCATAATAACCTTACTACTCAAATAAAGGAGGCGCACCAAGGAGTTTTAAAAGAGGGAAATTTAAAGGATGAAATACCCAAAGGATCGGAGAAGCATCTTAATATTCGGGAAGACGGAACCCGGTATAGGGCTGAAAGGATTTGGGTACCAAAATTTAGAGATATGAGAGAAATGGTACTTAGAGAAGCTCATAAAACCAGATACTCAATACATCCTGGAATGGGGAAGATGTACAAGGATCTCAAGAAACATTTTTGGTGGCCGGGTATGAAAGCCGATGTTGCTAAATACGTAGGAGAATGTTTGACGTGTTCTAAGGTCAAAGCTGAGCATCAGAAACCATCAGGTCTACTTCATCACTAAATTGCCAAGGACTGCAAGTGGTTTTGATACTATTTGGGTAATAGTTGATCGTCTCACCAAATCCGCACACTTCCTACCAATAAGAGAAGATGACAAGATGGAGAAGTTAGCACGACTGTATTTGAAGGAAGTCATCTCCAGACATGGAATACCAATCTCTATTATCTCTGATAGGGATGGCAGATTTATTTCAAGATTCTGGCAGACATTAAAGCAAGCATTAGGAACTCGTCTAGACATGAGTACTGCCTATCATCCACAAACTGATGGGCAGAGCGAAAGGACGATACAAACGCTTGAAGACATGCTACGAGCATGTGTTATTGATTTCGGAAACAGTTGGGATCGACATCTACCGTTAGCAGAATTTTCCTACAACAACAGCTACCATTCAAGCATTGAGATGGCGCCGTTGAAGCACTTTATGGTAGAAAGTGCAGGTCTCCGATTTGTTGGAGTGAGGTGGGGGATAGACAGATTACGGGTCCGGAGATTATACAAGAAACTACCGAGAAGATCATCCAAATTCAACAACGGTTGAAAACTGCCCAAAGTCGACAAAAGAGCTACCCTGACATTAAAAGAAAAGATATAGAATTTGAAATTGGAGAGATGGTCATGCTTAAAGTTGCACCTTGGAAAGGCGTTGTTCGATTTGGTAAACGAGGGAAATTAAATCCAAGGTATATTGGACCATTCAAGATTATTGATCGTGTCGGACCAGTAGCTTACCGACTTGAGTTACCTCAACAACTCGCGGCTGTACATAACACTTTCCACGTCTCGAATTTGAAGAAATGTTTTGCTAAAGAAGATCTCACTATTCCGTTAGATGAAATCCAAATCAACGAAAAACTTCAATTCATCGAAGAACCCGTCGAAATAATGGATCGTGAGGTTAAAAGACTTAAGCAAAACAAGATACCAATTGTTAAGGTTCGATGGAATGCTCGTAGAGGACCCGAGTTCACCTGGGAGCGTGAAGATCAGATGAAGAAGAAATACCCGCATCTATTTCCAGAAGATTCATCAACACCTTCAACAGCTTAAAATTTCGGGACGAAATTTATTTAACGGGTAGGTACTGTAGTGACCCGAACTTTTCCATGTTTATATATATTAATTGAGATTGATATTTACATGATTAAATGTTTCCAACATGTTAAGCAATCAAACTTGTTAAGACTTGATTAATTGAAATATGTTTCATATAGACAATTGACCACCCAAGTTGACCGGTGATTCACGAACGTTAAAACTTGTAAAAACTATATGATGACATATATATGGATATATATATAGTTAACATGATACTATGATAAGTAAACATATCATTAAGTATATTAACAATGAACTACATGTGTAAAAACAAGACTACTAACTTAATGATTTTTAAACGAGACATATATGTAACGATTATCGTTGTAAAGACATTTAATGTATATATATCATATTAAGAGATATTCATACATGATAATATCATGATAATATAATAATTTAAAATCTCATTTGATATTATAAACATTGGGTTAACAACATTTAACAAGATCGTTAACCTAAAAGTTTCAAAACAACACTTACATGTAACGACTAACGATGACTTAACGACTCAGTTAAAATGTATATACATGTAGTGTTTTAATATGTATTTATACACTTTTGAAAGACTTCAATACATTTATCAAAATACTTCTACTTAACAAAAATTCTTATAATTACATCCTCGTTCAGTTTCATCAACAATTCTACTCGTATGCACCCGTATTCGTACTCGTACAATACACAGCTTTTAGATGTATGTACTATTGGTATATACACTCCAATTATCAGCTCTTAGCAGCCCATGTGAGTCACCTAACACATGTGGGAACCATCATTTGGCAACTAGCATGAAATATCTCATAAAATTACAAAAATATGAGTAATCATTCATGACTTATTTACATGAAAACAAAATAACATATCCTTTATATCTAATCCATACACCAACGACCAAAAACACCTAAAAACACTTTCATTCTTCAATTTTCTTCATCTAATTGATCTCTCTCAAGTTCTATCTTCAAGTTCTAAGTGTTCTTCATAAATTCCAAAAGTTCTAGTTTCATAAAATCAAGAATACTTTCAAGTTTGCTAGCTCACTTCCAATCTTGTAAGGTGATCATCCAACCTCAAGAAATCTTTGTTTCTTACAGTAGGTTATCATTCTAATACAAGGTAATAATCATATTCAAACTTTGGTTCAATTTCTATAACTATAACAATCTTATTTTAAGTGATGATCTTACTTGAACTTGTTTTCGTGTAATGATTCTGCTTCAAGAACTTCGAGCCATCCAAGGATCCATTGAAGCTAGATCCATTTTTCTATTTTCCAGTAGGTTTATCCAAGGAACTTAAGGTAGTAATGATGTTCATAACATCATTCGATTCATACATATAAAGCTATCTTATTCGAAGGTTTAAACTTGTAATCACTAGAACATAGTTTAGTTAATTCTAAACTTGTTCGCAAACAAAAGTTAATCCTTCTAACTTGACTTTTAAAATAAACTAAACACATGTTCTATATCTATATGATATGCTAACTTAATGATTTAAAACCTGGAAACACGAAAAACACCGTAAAACCGGATTTACGCCGTCGTAGTAACACCGCGGGCTGTTTTGGGTTAGTTAATTAAAAACTATGATAAACTTTGATTTAAAAGTTGTTATTCTGAGAAAATGATTTTTATTATGAACATGAAACTATATCCAAAAATTATGGTTAAACTCAAAGTGGAAGTATGTTTTCTAAAATGGTCATCTAGACGTCGTTCTTTCGACTGAAATGACTACCTTTACAAAAATGACTTGTAACTTATTTTTTCGACTATAAACTTATACTTTTTCTGTTTATATTCATAAAATAGAGTTCAATATGAAACCATAGCAATTTGATTCACTCAAAACGGATTTAAAATGAAGAAGTTATGGGTAAAACAAGATTGGATAATTTTTCTCATTTTAGCTACGTGAAAATTGGTAACAAATATATTCCAACCATAACTTAATCAACTTGTATTGTATATTATGTAATCTTGAGATACCATAGACACGTATACAATGTTTCGACCTATCATGTCGACACATCTATATATATTTCGGAACAACCATAGAAACTCTATATGTGAATGTTGGAGTTAGCTATACAGGGTTGAGGTTGATTCCAAAATATGTATAGTTTGAGTTGTGATCAATACTAAGATACGTATACACTGGGTCGTGGATTGATTCAAGATAATATTTATCGATTTATTTCTGTATATCTAACTGTGGACAACTAGTTATAGGTTACTAACGAGGACAGCTGACTTAATAAACTTAAAACATCAAAATATATTAAAAGTGTTGTAAATATATTTTGAACATACTTTGATATATATGTATATATTGTTATAGGTTCGTGAATCAACCAGTGGCCAAGTCTTACTTCCCGACGAAGTAAAAATCTGTGAAAGTGAGTTATAGTCCCACTTTTAAAATCTAATATTTTTGGGATGAGAATACATGCAGGTTTTATAAATGATTTACAAAATAGACACAAGTACGTGAAACTACATTCTATGGTTGAATTATCGAAATCGAATATGCCCCTTTTTATTAAGTCTGGTAATCTAAGAATTAGGGAACATACACCCTAATTGACGCGAATCCTAAAGATAGATCTATTGGGCCTAACAAACCCCATCCAAAGTACCGGATGCTTTAGTACTTCGAAATTTATATCATATACGAAGGGTGTCCCGGAATGATGGGGATATTCTTATATATATGCATCTTGTTAATGTCGGTTACCAGGTGTTCACCATATGAATGATTTTTATCTCTATGTATGGGATGTGTATTGAAATATGAAATCTTGTGGTCTATTGTTACGATTTGATATATATAGGTTAAACCTATAACTCACCAACATTTTTGTTGACGTTTTAAGCATGTTTATTCTCAGGTGATTATTAAGAGCTTCCGCTGTCGCATACTTAAATAAGGACAAGATTTGGAGTCCATGCTTGTATGATATTGTGTAAAAACTGCATTCAAGAAACTTATTTTGTTGTAACATATTTGTATTGTAAACCATTATGTAATGGTCGTGTGTAAACAGGATATTTTAGATTATCATTATTTGATAATCTACGTAAAGCCTTTTAAACCTTTATTGATGAAATAAAGGTTATGGTTTGTTTAAAAATGAATGCAGTCTTTGAAAAACGTCTCATATAGAGGTCAAAACCTCGCAACGAAATCAATTAATATGGAACGTTTTTAATCAATAAGAACGGGACATTTCAAACATGCTTTCAAGTGTCAACCAAAAGGTTGGTGAGTTCATTAGTTTATCATAAATAATCATTTCATAATTTTTAATAGACCTCAAGATTTCATATTTCCATTTCTAATAAACATACGTCCATGCATAGAGACAAAAATCATTCATATGGATTAAACACCAGGTAACCGACATTAACAAGATGCATATAGAATATCCTCATCATTCCAGGACACCCATCGGACATGATAATTTCGAAGTACTAAAGCATTCCAAATTCCAGAATGGGGCTTGTTGGGCCCGATAGATCTATCTTTATGATTCACGTCAATTTGGGGGTCTATTCCCAAATTCTTAGGCTACCAAGCTAAAAGGGGCATATTCGGCTTCGATCCATTCAACCATATAATGTAGTTTCAATTACTTGTGTCTATTTCATAAAACAGTTATAAAAATAGCGCATGTATTCTCAGTCCCAAAAATATATATTGCAAAAGCATTTAAAAAGGAAGTAATGAAACTCACTATACTGAATTTTGTAGTAAAAATACATATGACGACATTGAACAATGCAAGGTTGGCCTCGGATTCACGAACCTATATCATGTATATATATATTAACATATATAATTGAAATCGAACAAATTTATATTATTAGTGATATACCTGTTATTTTTAATAAATTATATGTTATATGTTTTAAATATAGTGTTATGTACTAATTGTTATTTGATAAAATAATACTAATACTAATAATTAAAAAGTTGTAATTTCTTTATAATGATAATAATACTGATATCAATAATGTCAATTTAAATAATAATAAAAATGATAATTTGATTAATAATGTATTTTTTAATAAAAATATGGTATTAGTAAAAATGATAATTTTAACAATAATGATAATAATAATGATAATATTAATATTTACTGATAATAATAAATCGTAGTATGATAGTAATAATAATACTTAACTTAACAACAATAATAATAATATTCATTTTTGTAACTATACTCATAATCATAAATTACATTTGTTTCATGTATTAGTACTAATAATAACAATAATAATAATTTTAATACTAATAATAATAATAATATTAATAATAATTAATATACATATATTAGTAATAATAATAGTATTAATAATTATAATACTTGTAATAATATCAATAATTAATAATGATGTTCATAATAATAATTCTAAGATACATCATACTTAATACTAACAAATATTAATTATAATACCAATAATAACAATAATAAAAATAATATTAACATTTAATAATAATAATAGTAATAATAATAATTTTTAAAAAGGAGAACTACCTCAAAAACTCTTTTAAAAAGAAAACACCTCGAACCGGACTCAAACCCAAGACCTCTCGCTAACCAACACCCCTTCTAACCACTGCACTGCGACTACATTTCTGAATTAAACTACACCCTCTATTTAATTAACCCGTATTTATTTTTTTCAAGCCCACAATCCATCAAACACGGCCTAACAGTGAAACAGCCTTTGGCCCAACAAAAGTCCAATATTATGACAATTGCTTCAGCCCAAAACAAATTGGAGATGTTTAAATTATGCCATTTGAAAAAAAAAACGTTCGTCCAGCTAGTTACTCCACACCTCATCACAACTTTAACAATAAAAGAAGTTCGCTTTTTTTTTTTTTTAGAACTCGGTCACCCCACCTTACTAGTCCCACTCAATATCTTATTACTTCCACCATTCCCACTAACAATACTAAACGTTTTACACCCATTTCCTACTAATGATTTTGCAGTTGTTGAACGGACCCTACTCCCATCAAATCAACTAAATGACTACAATGATGAGGGCAGTGACGCTATAGAATTCTTCTTGACACATGCCAAAATCACCTGAGTAATTGATTTATCATGGGCGTAATGAAGGAAGCCGTTCGAATGTGATTTCTCATCTTTAAGCTTATATTTTACTTTCGGTGGAGATGGCGTATTGTGATGGTTTCAACAGAAAACAAGCGTAGAAATAGTAGTATGTAAATCGTGATGGTGGGTGTCGATGGTTCTAAATGAAAACAGAAACAAATGAGAGAGAGAAGAGAGAGATAAGGATGGTTTTTGATGGTGACTGCGGTGGTTGATGGTGGTCGATGGGGATGAGTAGAATAAAAACGTAATAAGATCGAGCAAGGTGATATTTGATCGACAATGAAAAAAAAATATGAAAAGTGGTTGTTGCATCCTGGGGGTGATGGTTTTGTGGTGTTGATGGAAACATGAACCAGGAAAACCGCAGCCCTCCTTTGGTCTCGGATTGCTGTTGTCGAGTAGGAAATGAATCAAAATAGTTTGCAGGGAACGATGGTAGTAGATGGCGGTTTAGGGTGATCGTTTTGGTAATCGAACATACAGTAGCAACGCATGATGATGGTTGTAGTGTGTGATGACCCGGAAATTTCTGATCAAATTTAAACTTTAATCTTTATATATTTCTGACACGATAAGCAAAATCTGTAATGTTAAGTCTTAAAATTTTGAACTTTGTCCATGTATCCATTTTAACCTTCGACAATTGCCGACAATTCACGAACGAATTATTGTTAATAAATGTGTGTGTATATATATATATATATATATATATATATATATATATATATATATATATATATATATATATATATATATATATATATATATATATATAAATAAAAGAGTATGTGATAATGAGAATTAATAAAATACAATTTAATCATTTGAATTGAAAATGAAAAGAAATATACAAAGTAATTAAGTTGTTATTACAATGAGTCTATATATATATATATATATATATATATATATATATATATATATATATATATATATATATATATATATATATATATATATATATATATATATATATAGTGTATAAATGTTAAATTTTATATTATACAATTAATAAATCTTACATAATTAAATAATTGTAATATTGATATGTAAAATATAAATGCAAGTTAATTCTAGTTGTTATATTATTATTATAAACATTATTATCAGTACTATTAATATTACTACAAATTATAAACTAAAATTTATACATTTGATTTGTTATGTTATTGTTATTATTAATATTATAAATTATCAATGTTAATATCATTAGTATTATGACTAATAATAAAACTATAATCTTTGTTATTATGACCATTATTAGTATCATTATAAATTTAATTATTATTAGGGTTATTAAAAGTATTATTAACTTGATTACTAAAATTATCATTTTATTATTGTCATTAATCTTATTAGTATTATTATGATCCTAATATCATTAATATTATTATTTTCTCTATTAATTATTATTATTACCAGTTTTGTTATTATTATTAATATTAATGTTAAACATTAAAATTGTATTATAAATAATATTATAACTCATGTAAGAATACTGATATAACTAACTAAACAGATATATAGATATATCATATTGATATATACAGATTTCATATACAAAAATATATAATACAAATATAGTTATAATTAAATACAGTCATATAAAAAGAGAAATTACACAATTACGTATTCTGTTTCCCATCACACTCAACTTTTACAAAATTCTTCATCTTCTGCTCATGATTGGTACTATATTCTGATTCATATCGATCTCCATTCGGAGATACAAAACAAAATGTGTCAGATATCAAGATCATAAATCGTACGATTCTTCTAGCCATCATTATCTGACTTATTTCTTTCTTGTTTTCTTCTTCTTGTTTGAAGAACCCTGTGCGTACTGTTACATGTTGACTTCACGAATCAATTATAATCAATTATGATCAAATATCTGATTCATTCCCATTATATATATCAATCACTACAATTCATAATTAAAAAACAAAAATAATGAGAGAGTTAAGACTTACACCATTACGTTATTCTTCTTCTGTGAACTCGACAACCCATGCCACCACCATTTTTTCTTCGAGCCAACTATATCACCATAACCGAATCACTTTCACCTTTTGAACACTACAAACACCATGAACCACCTTGTTAGCATAGACTCCTGCGTATTTATATATATTTTTTTGTTTTGATTGAAGCTCCTGATGCAAATTTCACCCATCATGTTTGATCAACCAAACCTCTAGAACCAACACCACTTATCTTGAATTCCTACTGCTACTATTACTAATCTGATTCCTTGTTTCACTCACAAACCACAACCACCGTAACATTGAGAGTGTTTCTTGCTAAAGTTGTAGTCGTGTAGCTAGTACCCCAAACAACTGCTGATATCCAGTCCTTTTTCTATTTTGAACGAGTGCACAACAATCAAAACACCATTTTTTTTCCTTTCGAATAAGCACATCAACAGAAAACTAGGAAACCCTCTTTTGAGTTTATTACTTCTCTAATCAATTATATAAGGCTGTGTTCTTTTTGTTCTTTGCACCGAAAGTCATCAATGTGACCCATTTAAAGAAATAATTGATTAAAGTTTGGGAAAAGCTTAAAACATCAAAAAAAGGTGGCGGCCCTATTATCCACTACCACATAAACTATTGATTTCCCAAGAGCTATATCGTATCAATTATCAATTATGGGATATGAGTGGGGACAGTCAGATACTAGTTCATATGTATCCCACGTAAAAAAAAAAAAAAACTGAATCCCTTGTTGTTTTGCTGTTGGACCGATGAGTTTATTTAATAGGTTTGGGCCACGTTGCTGTATTTCAGCTGGGCTATGTTCATTGGGCCGTTATTGAGTCTGTGGTTCAGAAAGGATTACATAAATGGATATCGTGACAATTAGGTTGAAAATGATATTGTTAATTCTTATTTAGAGGATAAACCGTATTGGGTTAGGATATTGATAACGAAGTTTAAAACCGAATGAGGTTGATGAAGGAAATAACAATAATTGTTATGATGGTAAACAATGATAATGATGATGAGGACGTTTTGAGAATGAAGATAATTAGGTAGTGAATATAGCTTAGGTAAATGATGTTAATTATGATGATAATGATCACGAAGGGAAAAGAATGATGAGGTTATAAATATGAATGAATGAAGTCGTTTGAAGATGGTTATGATAGTGAAGGAGATGATGTTCATATGTTAGGGTAAGAGTTAGGAATGATGATGGGTTGTAAGTTTAAGGAAGAAGAAAAAGAAATAGAACAGATGAAGATATAGGAATAAAATGGGAATCTAAAACAGAAAGACATACTAGATCAGATGGATAGGTGTGTTGGTGTTAATCAAGAGGTCGCGGGTTCAATCCTCGTCCGTGGCATTTTTTTTATGAAAAAGAAGAAGAAGAAGGGACAGTTAATAGGTTAAATAAAATTAAGTATGGTTATCATCAGAAAATAAGGAATAGAGTAGTGGTTTGTGGTGCTTTTGGCTTAGCGGGAGGTTACGGGTTCAAACCCGGACTTGGGCATTCTTGTTATTTTTAACGGCTACTTCTTGTAAGGTAGTTTTCTTATCATTATCATTATTATTATTATTATTATTATTATTATTATTATTATTATTATTATTATTATTATTATTATTATTATTATTATTATTATTATTATTATTATTATTATTATTATTATTATTATTATTATTATTATTATTATTATTATTATTATTATTATTATTATTGTTAGTATTGTTAGATTATTTATTATTATTAACAAAAATTATATCATAATTATTAATATTATCATTAAACGTTATTATTATCATCATTACAAACAATTTTTATTATTAGTACTATCTTTATCATTAATATTAAAATTATCATTATTATTATTATTAGGATTATCATAATTAGTATTATTTTTATCATTATTATTATTATTATTCTTATTAATATATCAAATGAAGATTTCTATATAAAAATATATTTAAGATATAAAACCTAACCATATTAATACTTTTGTAATAAATATCTATATAAAGATAAATACATCTAAGTAAGTTATTAATAAAACACATGTTATAAAATAACAAATAAAATCACTAATAATATATATTATTCGATTACCATTACATGTATTAATATACATGATTGAATAATAGGTTCGTGAATCCGAGGCCAACCCTGCATTGTTCAGTTCAATCGTATGCATATTTTTACTACAAAATATCGTATTGTGAGTTCATTTGCTCCCTTTTACTCATTACATTTTTGGGCTGAGAATACATGCAATGTTTTAATAACTGTTTTGCAATATTTATATGCGTGAGTTCATTTGCTCCCTTTTACTCTTTACATTTTTGGGACTGAGAATACATGCACTATTTTTTTACAACTGCTTTATTAAATGCTTTTGAAATATATTTTGAACTGTGAATACATGAAATGTTTTTATAAATGTTTGACGAGATAGACACAAGCAAAACATTCCTCGAATGAATTATTATGCAGACAGAAGTTCTTCGGATTATTGAATGAATTATGTGGACATGATAATTGCCACCATTGAATTATGTGGACATGATAATTGCCACCATTGAATTATGTGGACATGATAATTGCCACCATAGAATTATGTGGACATGATAATTGCCACCAGTTGATGTGAATGTTATATATCGAGAGAGTGATTTTATACACAAATTATGTGTATGTTATTTTTGTGCACAAGATATGTGTACGGTTACTATGATTTAAGAAAATGGTTTCGTACACGAGAAAGATGTACTGTATTTAAAAGATATAGCATGTACATTACAGGTGGGTATAGGATTCGGGCCCATTTGTACCATGCAGGATTTAAATCTTGTGGTCTATCAAAATGATGAATTTTTATTGTTTTAAGATAAAACTATGAACTCACCAAACTTTTGGTTGACACTTGAAAGCATGTTTATTCTCAGGTATGAAAGAAACCTTCCGCTGTGCATTTGCTCATTTTAAAGACATTACTTGGAGTCGATCATCGAAATGGAACCAGATGTTGGTGACTTAGTCCAGATGGATTAGGACAGGGTTTGACATGTGGTATCAGAGCGGTGGTCTTAGCGAACCAGATCTGCATTAGTGTGTCTAACATGTAGTTGTTAGGATGCATTAGTGAGTATGGACTTCGACCTAGAAGTTGTTAGGTTACATTAATGAGTCTGGACTTGAACCTGGTCTGCATGTCAAAAGTTTTGCATATCATTCCATGTAGAAAAATATCTACTTATCATTTTCAGTCTCGACGAGTCTTATTGCAATTATTGCATAGATGGTGTACAGACAAATTCATATTCCATCACATTAAACCTTGTCTGACACATCTCCTTAATTTCCTCCATAATCTACGGGATCTTCTGTACTATATATGAGCATTAGGTATCCTATTAATTAGAATATCATCTGATATCCAAAAATCATTTCACATCGAAAATCCTTTATCTAACCATGCTAGATGAATTCTACAACCAGTTTAAGTTCCTCGAATTTCGACAGCGATTCTGATATGGATTTCCACTCGAGCTCCGAAAACAGTGTAACCAGAATGAATCAACCAATCAGCCATCGTCAATTCTAGATGAATTGGGGCTGAGTTCATAGTCAACTTAATCAATGAGACAAAAAGGAGGCGATCCTTTCCACCAACCAAATTCACCTCTTGGCAAGAAACCTGAATCACTTACCGGCGAACCTATCCGAAACACCATTTTCACCATCATCGCCAAGATATCTCGCAACCATTACATAATATCTACAATTCTAAACCTAATTCATCCACTTGTTCAAACAGCCAATCATCCCGGCGTAATAGAAGAAGTCAACGAACTTCATGCTCGAGTAATCAATTTGGAAAATATGGTGCAAAATGTACCAGCTTCAGCAACATTACCGGCACCAATAGTACCACCAACAACAACATCCACATCCCAAGCCTAAATTTCACAATCTGTCCCACGAACATCAACATCATACGCACCATAGATACCAAGGAGTACCAACAGCAATCAACGATGAAGTATTGATCCATAACTTCATTAATATTCTGCGAAGAATATGTGGATCCTAATAATTAACGATGAATTATTGATCCATAACTTCATTAATATTCTGCGAAGAATATGTGGTTCCTAATAGTTTTAGAGATTACTTATTCTAGCTCAAATCGAAAATCAAATGAGTCTAATATTATATTGACTCATTAAATCCATAATTACATCTAAAGAAAATATATATGTATGTATATTTTCATAAAGATTGTAATTTAAAAATTCTTTTGTACAAACTGTTAATGGAGAAAATATTTTAACGGGTAGGTAATACCCGAGGAATATATAGATTTCACATTAATAAGTTACACAGTACATTCTTCGAATCTGATTCAACAGTCATTTACCATCCTACATACAACCACACATATACGTATCCGTTCACCAAAGAACAACTATTTTCATTCAAATTTAATTTCATATTCGGATTTTGACTGATCAAAATCCAAGTCAGGATTTAACAAAAGACATCACTTTTAGATTCCTACATCTTTCGAAGCCATACTTTGAATTCAAAACTGTGCCAGATCCATTGGCGTGTTATTACCGAAAATATCTTTACAATACCTTTCCAAAATTAGCCAATTTTGTCACAGCTCCAGCAAATCAACTTCGACTTTCATTCGGATTAGTCTTATTATAACCTTGATATATAAGTTTGCCTTTCATCATCATTACCAGGGAATCGTATATATCCCACCACATTAGCGATAAACTTATCAGCAACTTCCTTACTCATTGGCTTAAGTGCCTCCGAAAAACCATTATAGTTGTTCGTTAAAACCTTACCATATACTCATCCATATCTTATAACGAGAATTACCATACCAATTACCGAGAATTAGCAATCGGTATTTTGAATCTCGCAGTGTTTCTACATCAACAGTTATATGTATACATATAACATGTATCTTTTAGAATTATGATCTTCCATTCTGAAATTCTGATAAGCCCCCAGTCTACGAATTAATACTCTGAATGTTGAGAATGCTGAGGAAGCAACGAACTGTAAACGACCTTAACAGTCTAAAGTATGATGATAAAGAATGGAGTGTTGGAAACGCTCAATAGAAAATTTGGTACCAAAAAGCGGATTATACGAAATTATGAAGGAGACTGTGGACAAATCACAAATACTAAACCTCCTTCAAAGAATTCAAATGATTCAGTATCTTCTGAAGTCATTAACGAATACCTTGCTCCTTACTCTAAAACTTTTGCGGACAATATTCTTCATCATCATCTTATCTTAAATATTCTAAGATATCATCGTATCTTTCATTATAAATATCTTCGATATTCCTGAAGATATATTCCCAACTATTCTTATCTGAAATCATTTATCTCTCCGTAATATCTGTGTTACATCATAAAAGAAACTATTTTAGTTTCTAAATTCTGAAACCTTCGAGTTTAAAATATGAATGTTTTTGAAGTAGTGTTGGGAACTGAAGCATGAGTTTGTATAATATAATGACACCTGATCAACGTGATTATATTACAGTAATTCATGCTGAGTTTCTAATGGAACGTGATGATTCACAGAACATACCGTCATCATGTGCCATTTACACGATTCTTACATTCTATCTTATCTATAAACATATCAAGAGCATATTTTCTTGATAGTTCTATCTTTTCTCGTGACTTTTTATAATCTGACAAGTCAAATATAGTTGTGGAAATAAGGAAACAAAGAGGGTGGATTTATAGTGAAATACCAGACAAAGAAATCAAGACAGATCATCGCATTTAATCAAAGAGGATCCTAATCTCCTTAATTACCAAAGAATCAAATCTTATCACGAAGATTTCCTCCAAATCCATTGAACTACGAAAATCAACCATATCTACTTCAAAGGATATGACGAAACATTATTTTCTCATTTCACTCTTTTGTGATAACTTCACTCATACTCTTCGCTTAATCAAATTCTTTTATCTATATTTCCCAATGATGATAAAACTCTATTATCAACTCATATTCGTCATGAAAACATTTTTATGGTTAGCCATGACGACTACGATCAAATTTCGGGACGAAATTTCTTTAACGGGTAGGTACTGTGATGACCCGGAAATTTTCGATCAAATTTAAACTTTAATCTTTATATATTTCTGACACGATAAGAAAAATCTGTAATGTTAAGTCTTAAAATTTTGAACTTTGTCCATGTATCCATTTTAACCTTCGACCATTGCCGACGATTCACGAATGAATTATTGTTAATAAATGTGTATATATATATATAAATATAAATAAAAGAGTATGTGATAATGAGAATTAATAAAATACAATTTAATCATTTGAATTGAAAATGAAAAGAAATATACAAAGTAATTAAGTTGTTATTACAATGAGTATATATATATATATATATATATATATATATATATATATATATATAGTGTATAAATGTTAAATTTTATACTATACAATTAATAAATCTTACATAATTAAATAATTGTAATATTGATATGTAAAATATAAATGCAAGTTAATTCTAGTTGTTATATTATTATTATAAACATTATTATCAGTACTATTAATATTACTACAAATTATAAACTATAATTTATACATTTGATTTGTTATGTTATTGTTATTATTAATATTATAATTATCAATGTTAATATCATTAGTATTATGACTAATAATAAAACTATAATCTTTGTTATTATGACCATTATTAGTATCATTATAAATTTAATTATTATTAGGGTTATTAAAAGTATTATTAACTTGATTACTAAAATTATCATTTTATTATTGTCATTAACCTTATTAGTATTATTATGATCCTAATATCATTAATATTATTATTTTCTTTATTAATTATTATTATTACCAGTTTTGTTATTATTATTAATATTAATGTTAAACATTAAAATTGTATTATAAATAATATTATAACTCATGTAAGAATACTGATATAACTAACTAAACAGATATATAGATATATCATATTGATATATACAGATTTCATATACAAAAATATATAATACAAATATAGTTATAATTAAATACAGTCATATAAAAAGAGAAATTACACAATTACGTATTCTGTTTCCCATCACACTCAACTTTTACAAAATTCTTCATCTTCTGCTCATGATTGGTACTATATTCTGATTCATATCGATCTACATTCAGAGATACAAAACAAAATGTGTCAGATATCAAGATCATAAATAGTACAATTCTGCTAGCCATCATTATCTGACTTATTTCTTTCTTGTTTTCTTCTTCTCGTTTGAAGAACCCTGTGCGTACTGTTACATGTTAACTTCACGAATCAATTATAATCAATTATGATCAAATATCTGATTCATTCCCATTATATATATCAATCACTACAATTCATAATTAAAAAACAAAAATAATGAGAGAGTTAAGACTTACACCATTACGTTATTCTTCTTCTGTGAACTCGACAACCCATGCCACCACCATTTTTTCTTCGAGCCAACTATATCACCATAATCGAATCACTTTCACCTTTTGAACACTACAAACACCATGAACCACCTTGTTAGCATAGACTCCTGCGTATTTATTTATATTTTTTTGTTTTGATTGAATCTCCTGATGCAAATTTCACCCGTCATGTTTGATCAACCAAACCTCTAGAACCAACACCACTTATCTTGAATTCCTACTGCTACTGTTACTAATCTGATTCCTTGTTTCACTCACAAACCACAACCACCGTAACATTGAGAGTGTTTCTTGCTAAAGTTGTAGTCGTGTAGCTAGTACCCCAAACAACTGCTGATATCCAATCTTTTTTTATTTTAAACGAGTGCACAACAATCAAAACACCATTTTTTTTCTTTCGAATAAGCACATCAACAGAAAACTAGGATACCCTCTTTTGAGTTTATTACTTCTCTAATCAATTATATAAGGCTGTGTTCTTTTTGTTCTTTGCACCGAAAGTCATCAATGTGACCCATTTAAAGAAATAATTGATTAAAGTTTGGGAAAAGCTTAAAACATCAAAAAAAGGTGGCGACCCTATTATCCACTACCACATAAACTATTGATTTCCCAAGAGCTATATCGTATCAATTATCAATTATGGGATATGAGTGGGGACAGTCAGATACTAGTTCATATGTATCCCACGTAAAAAAAAAAAAAAAAAAAAAAACTGAATCCCTTATTGTTTTACTGTTGGACCGATGAGTTTATTTAATAGGTTTGGGCCACGTTGCTGTATTTTAGTTGGGCTATGTTCATTGGGCCATTATTGAGTCTGTGGTTAAGAAAGGATTACATAACTGGATATCGTGACAATTAGGTTGAAAACGATATTGTTAATTCTTATTTAGAGGATAAACCGTATTGGGTTAGGATATTGATAACGAAGTTTAAAACCGAATGATGTTGATGAAGGAAATAACAATAATTGTTATGATGGTAAACAATGATAATGATGATGAGGACGTTTTGAGAATGAAGATAATTAGGTAGTGAATATAGCTTAGGTAAATGATGTTAATTATGATGATAATGATCACGAAGGGAAAAGAATGATGAGGTTATAAATATGAATGAATGAAGTCATTTGAAGATGGTTATGATAGTGAAGGAGATGATGTTCATATGTTAGGGTAAGAGTTAGGAATGATGATGGGTTGTAAGTTTAAGGAAGAAGAAAAAGAAATAGAACAGATGAAGATATAGGAATAAAATGGGAATCTAAAACAGAAAGACATACTAGATCAGATGGATAGGTGTGTTGGTGTTAATCAAGAGGTCGCGGGTTCAATCCTCGTCCGTGGCATTTTTTTTATGAAAAAGAAGAAAAAGAAGGGACAGTTAATAGGTTAAATAAAATTAAGTATGGTTATCATCAGAAAATAAGGAATAGAGTAGTGGTTTGTGGTGCTTTTGGGTTAGCGGGAGGTCACGGGTTCAAACCTGGACTTGGGCATTCTTGTTATTTTTAAGGGCTACTTCTTGTAAGGTAGTTTTCTTATCATTATTATTATTATTATTATTATTATTATTATTATTATTATTATTATTATTATAATTATTATAATTATTATTATTATTATTATTATTATTATTATTATTATTATTATTATTATTATTATTATTATTATTATTATCATTATTATTATTGTTGTTGTTGTTAGTATTGTTAGATTATTTATTATTATTAATAAAAATTATATCATAATTATTAGTATTATCATTAAACGTTATTATTATCATCATTACAAACAATTTTTATTATTAGTACTATCTTTATCATTAATATTAAAATTATCATTATTATTATTATTAGGATTATCATTATTAGTATTATTTTTATCATTATTATTATTATTCTTATTAATATATCAAATGAAGATTTCTATATAAAAATATATTTAAGATATAAAACCTAACCATATTAATACTTTTGTAATAAATATCTATATAAAGATAAATACATCTAAGTAAGTTATTAATAAAACACATGTTATAAAATAACAAATAAAATCACTAATAATATATATTATTCGATTACCATTACATGTATTAATATACACGATTGAATAATAGGTTCGTGAATCCGAGGCCAACCATGTATTGTTCAGTTCAATCGTATGCATATTTTTACTATAAAATATCGTATTGTGAGTTCATTTGCTCCCTTTTACTCATTACATTTTTGGGCCGAGAATACATGTAATGTTTTAATAACTGTTTTGCAATATTTATATGCGTGAGTTCATTTGTTCCCTTCTACTCTTTACATTTTTGGGACTGAGAATACATGCACTATTTTTTACAACTGCTTTATTAAATGCTTTTGAAATATATTTTGAACTGTGAATACATGAAATGTTTTTATAAATGTTTGACGAGATAGACACAAGCAAAACATTCATCGAATTAATTATTATGCAGACAAAAGTTCTGCGGATTATTGAATGAATTATGTGGACATGATAATTGCCACCATTGAATTATGTGGACATGATAATTGCCACCATTGAATTATGTGGACATGATAATTGTCACCATTGAATTATGTGGACATGATAATTGCCACCAGTTGATGTGACTGTTATATATCAAGAGAGTGATTTTATACACAGGTTATGTGTATGTTATTTTTGTGCACAAGATATGTGTACGGTTACTATGATTTATGAAAATGGTTTCATACACGAGAAAGATGTACTGTATTTAAAAGATATAGCATGTACATTACAGGTGGGTATAGGATTCGGGCTCATTTGTACCATGCAGGATTTAAATCTTGTGGTCTATCAAAATGATGAATTTTTATTGTTTTAAGATAAAACTATGAACTCACCAACCTTTTGGTTGACACTTGAAAGCATGTTTATTCTCAGGTATGAAAGAAACCTTCCGCTGTGCATTTGCTCATTTTAAAGACATTACTTGGAGTCGATCATCGCAATGGAACCAGATGTTGGTGACTTCGTCATGATGGATTAGGACGGGGTTTGACATAGTGTGGTGTCCTCTGAACACAAACAAGGAATGATAATCGATTAATAGGTGGCGGTTTAAAAGGTAATTAAGAGGGTGGTCTTGTTTATTAAGCAAGAAAACGAGAACGAGTAGTAGAAATACAAGATGGTTAGATGGTTGTAGGATAGTGATAATATGGGTGGTGTTGAAATGGATCTGTGGTGGTGGTTAAGAATAGTAAGTGATGTTTGGTGGCTTTTTAGATGAAGGTGGTGGTTAATGTTTTGGTGATGATGGACTTCGAAACTAAAATAGATACAAGTTCTCAGTTGATTGAAGCATGAATGATTCCATGGTGATGGTGTCGGGTTTGATCAAGAAGAAAAGAAGTGGGTTTAGTGTGATTTAAGGTGGTGGCAGATAATGAGTTGTCAATGATGGTGGTGTAACCGATGTCTAAGGTGGCGGTGATGATGGCTTTATGATGGCCGGTGGTGGCGGATAGAAGTAGAGAAGAAGAATTGAAAACTAATGAGGGTGTTAAACTTCATTCCCATATGTGACATGTATATATATGAATCATGATATATCTATATATTATCATAAATTCAATTTAATAAATAATAATAATAATTTATAATAACAATCAATCAGTGTACTCTATGACTTCAAATTATGCACAGGAACATAGGCTACAGTGACGAATAGTAATCTTTAATTACATTCACGGATGCAAATATGAGTTGGAGTAAGTGGGTTTATCGTACATATATAATATATAATAATAATTAATAAATATCCTGTGAATTAGGAAGGATCATAGTAAAGCCATCGGATCCTATTCAGCCTAGTCAACATAAAAATTCAGAATATTATTTTGTGGTTCGTTGATAATTAGTGGCGAATAAAAGTGTTCAGAAAAATTCTATATTTTTAAATTAATTTTATTTATTTATTTTGGTCATTATGGCATAAAATTCGATCCTTAATTTGATAAATAAAAATTACATCAACTGTCCCTCTCATTTATGAGTGAAATATAAAAAGTGTTAAAATTAAATAAATAGATCCTAAATATACTTTTAATAAGCCTATAACCTATATAACTCATTTTCGGATCACCTTTTATTTTAAAATTACATAAGTTCGAATTTAACTTTCTTAATATCAATCGGAACATCAAACGAGTATTACAAGCATTTAATATTTATTTTTAATATACCTTATTTATAGATATATTTTAAATAATAATTATTATAATATCCTATCTTTATTTTATTAATTTTTTAATAACAACAACATATAATACTTCAAATTATATTTCAAATTATTATTTATATATACATACACACATATCTATTTACAATTAATTGTTCGTGAATCGTCGAGAGCAGTCGAAGGTCAATTGAATATATAAAATAAATTCAAACTTTTTGAGACTCAACCTTACAGACTTTGCTTATCGTGTTGAACTTGTATAAAGATTAAGTTTAAATTTGGTCAGAAATTTTTGGGTCGTCACAGTACCTACCCGTTAAAGAAATTTCGTCCCAAAATTTGAGTGGGATGGTCATGGATGACAATAAATATGTTTTCGTGACACATATGAGTTGATAAATAGAGTTTTATCATCAGTGAATAATATGGATAAAATAATTTGTCTATGTGAAGAGTACGAGTGAAGCTATCTCAAAAGAGTGAGATGAGGTAATAAAAGTTCGTCTTAATATTTGACGTAGATATGGTTGATGTAGAGACCCGTCCTAATCCATCCGAACGAAGTCCATATCGATTATAAACAATTCACAACAGTTTATTACATCGCGAGGTATTTGACCTCTATATGATACATTTTACAAACATTGCATTCGTTTTTGAAAAGACAATCTTTCATTACATCTAAAGTTGACGACATACATACCATTTCATAATATATCTAACTATAGCTGACAAAATAATAATCTTGATGAACTCAACAACTCTAATGCAATGTCTTTTGAAATATGTCATGAATGACTCCAAGTAATATCTCTAAGATGAGCAAATGCACAGCGGAAGATTTCTTTCGTACCTGAGAATAAACATGCTTTCAAGTGTCAACCAAAAAGTTGGTGAGTTCATTAGTTTATCACAATCATTCATTTTCATCATTTCAATAGACCACAAGATTTGTATTTCTCATAAATATACGTCCCATGCATAGAGACAAAAATATCATTCATATGGATTGAACACCTGGTAACCGACATTCACAATATGCATATAAGAATATCCCCATCATTCCGGGATCCTCCTTCGGACATGATATAAATTTCGAAGTACTAAAGCATCCGGTACTTTGGATGGGGCTTGTTGGGCCCGATAGATCTATCTTTAGAGTTCGCGTCAATTAGGGTGTCTGTTCCCTAATTCTTAGATTACCAGACTTAATAAAAAAGGGCATATTAGATTTCGATAATTCAACCATAGAATGTAGTTTCACGTACTTGTGTCTATTTCATAAAACAGTTATAAAAACAGCGCATGTATTCTCAGTCCCAAAAATATATATTGCAAAAGCATTTAAAAAGGGAGCAAATGAAACTCACCATACTGTATTTTGTAGTAAAAATACACATGACGATAATGAACAAATGCAGGGTTGGCCTCGGATTCACGAACCTATATCATTTGTATATTTATTAATACACATATTTGTAATCGAATAAGTTTATATAATAAATCTTGGATTATATATTATACTTATTTAGTTTGTGTATATATTCAAAATATTTAATATTATTATAGTTATATATAGGTATATCTGTTTAGTGTTATAGAAAAATGCCTAAATTGTTATATATGAGTATTTCTAAAATAATTTGTTAATATAGTTAATATATACTTATAATAATATTTTAAAAACTTTTATTTTTAAATTCACAATACTTTTAATAATAATAATATTGTTATTACTGATACTTATAACAATAATAGAAATTTTATTGATACTAATAATATTTTTATTTCATAACACTCTTCCTAATATTCTAATATCTTCATATAAAAATAATACAAATAATGTTTAGTGTTATTACCAATCTTAATAATAATAGTAATAACTGTAGTTTTTAAATGAAACGAAAAGTTTGATATTAACAGTAATGAAAATAATACTTACTTTTGATAAAAATACATAATACTTAATGTTCATAATAAAAATAACAACAATATTAATGTTAATATTTATAGTGATACTACTTAATGATATTACTAGTAAGGATAATAATATTAGTAATAACAATAATAATAATAATAATAATAATAATAATAATAATAATAATAATAATAATAATAATAATAATAATTGTAACTAGGATTATGATAACGATAATAATAGTTGGTAACTACTACCTATATTAGCAAAAATAACAATAATAACTAATGTTCATAATACATATTGATAATACAATTACTAATAAAATTTTATTACTTAATGATAATAATAACAATAACAAAAATGAAAAGTGTAATAATAATAACAACAATAATAATTATCATAATAATAATAATAATAATAATAATAATAATAATAATAATAATAATAACCATAAAAAAATAATTTTGATAAATAAACTACCTTCCAAGCTTTTCTAAAAAAAACGTCCAGAGCTGGGCTCGAACCCGCGACCTCACGCTCACACAAAATACGCCTAGACCATCCCACCATTCTCTGTTTTCTGATTTAATCTCCATTCTAAATCTATATATTTATTAATTTTCTGTATCCACTTCACCTTCTTCATTCTTTAATCGACCTCCACAGATCAAATCTTCATAACCGATTTAGATACCTCAAACCAATCATAACTAACAAAAATCAAATATTTGTATAAATTGGAAACGAAAAAAAAAAAAATGAAACTGCTGATGCAGTTCACGAAAGGAAAAAAAAATAAAAACTTGATTTTCGATTTCCATTTTAAAAACGTTTTGATTAATTGTTACAACCTAAACTAGGTGTTAAATTGTTTATAAAACCTTCTGAAATCCATAAATAAACTTGATCAATAACAGAGATTTCCAATTTAATCGAATAACAGATAGTTGACTTTTAAACTTATAACTTTGACTCCGAAATTCGTTTTTGATTTCGCAAATTAAGACGTAAGAATTTACAGAAAGATTCATAACACACTGTTTTTGTATATTTATCGTAAATATATGCATATATTGATATATCTCTTATTGTATTTATCATAAATATTTGCATATATTGATATATCTCTTATTGTATTTTATAACACACTGTTTTTGTATATTTCTTTATTTATTATTATTATATTTTTTTATAGATTTTAATTAATCTATATATTAAATATTAAGTATAACTATAGTACTAATAATACTCTTAATGTTATAATATTACAAATTTTTAATAATATAATTGAAATAATAACATTACTAATAATAACAACATGAAATGATATTAATAATATTATTATTGATAATGCTACTAATGATTGCTAATTATAAACTTTTAATATCTAATATCAATACGATTAAGAATTAAGATATAACAAGTTATATGTATTTATGTATATATCTATATCCGTATCTCGAGTATATGTTTATATTTGTATATTATTTATATAAAGATATTTAATATTAATTTTATTATTAGTAATGAAACTAATAGTAATAGTAGATTTAATAATGATAACAATACTTGTACACCTCGAGCTTCATATATTTTGTATATTTTAATAATAATAATAATGATACAAATGTTAATATCAACATTTATAATGATAGTTGGGTTAATAGTATAATTTTTACATTTTCAATATACACCTAATAATAAATATGTACAGAAATCATTTGTTATATTTAGTAACAACTTAATTATTATTATATCATTTATTATTTTATAATTTATATCTTACAATTAATCATATATTATATCTAATTATTATATATACTCTTATATTTATATTTATATATTGACATATTTATTTACACATAAACGTTCGTGAATCGTCGAGCACATTCATAGGTCGTTTGATTATATAAACATAGTTCAAAGTTTTTGAGATTCAATCTAGTAGACTTTGCTTATCATGTCGAAATCATATAAAGATTAAAGTTTAAATTTGGTCGGAAATTCCCGGGTCATCACAGTACCTACCCGTTAAAGAAATTTCGTCCCGAAATTTGAGTGTGGTGGTCATGGCTAACAATAAAAATGTTTTCATAATGAATATGAGTTGATAAATTGAGTTTTATCATTATTGAGTAATATGGATAAAAATAATTCGATTGCACGAAGCGTACGAGTGAAGCTATCACAAAAGAGTGGAATGAGAAATAAAGATTTGCCTTACTTTTGATGTAGTCAGGTTGAATTTAGAAAATAAGGTTCGTCTTAACTTTTGACGTCGTCTTGGTTGAATTCCGGAATTCAAGGGATTTTAAGAAAATTTTCGAATCTAAAATATTTGATTCTTCGGCGAATAAGGGAATTAAGATCTCTATAATTAAATGCGGTGATCTGCCTCGATTACTCTGTCTGATATTTCCATTATAAATTTACCTTTTTCGTTCCATTAGTTTCCGCCACTTCTATACCTTCTTTCTCAGTTCATATATCCAAAAGATTATAATAATGCTTAATCCGGTTCTAATCCTTGTTCTTATTCTAACTATCGCAATGATCGTTCTTCTTTTCCTACTCCCACCGGAAGAATCTGTTTATTTCTACTATGCTCTAGGGATTATTGTATTTATAATCCTCCCGTGTCTTTATATTGCCATACGTACTGATATCCACGGTTTGTAATTTTGGTGTTGCCATTGGGCTTTATATATCCTCTTATATTTTGGATCTCTTTGTCTTGTTATTATCCTCTCGACCTCTAGTAAAGCGAGCAACGGTCCAGAATTCATAGATATGAATTTCTGAATGATCATAGTTAATGTTTTAAGAAGGAAATTGTAATGGTACGATCTTGACTTGTCAAGTTACCAGAATATCACGGAAAAGATAGAACTATCAAGAAAAATATTTTCATGATATGTTTATATATCAGATAAGATGTAAGAGTCGTGTAGCATGGCACATGATGACGTTATAATCTGTGAATCATCATGTCCCATTTAGAAACTCAGCATGACTTACTGTAATATAATCACGTTGATCAAGTGTCATTATATTATACTAACTCATGCATCAGTTCCCAACACTACTTCAAAACATTTGTATTTTAAACTCGAAAGTTTACAGAATATAGAAACTAACAGTTTCTATATGATGTAACACTGATAGCATGAAGAGATTAATGATTTCAGATATGATTAGTAATGAAAATATCTTCAGAAATATGGAGGATATTTATAATGAAAGATACGATGATATCTTGGAATTTCTAATATCGATGGATGGTGAAGAAGATTTATAAGGGTTTAGATTCGGAAGCAAGGTATTCACTAACGATTTCATTAGAAACAGAATCATTTGGATTCTTTGAAGTCAAACTTATTCTTTGTGATTTGTCCACGGCTTTTTTTTCATAGTTTCGCATAATCTGCTTTTCGGTACTAAATTTTCTATTGAATGTTTCCAATATAATGATACACAGGATGCACGAAGAGGTATATAATTTCGGACAAGAATATTTATGAAAATATCCTCAGAAATATCGAAGATATTGATGATGATATTTTGGAATTTCTAAGTTCGATGGTTGATGGAGAAAGATTTTCCGCAAGATTTTAACATGACTTCGGAGCAAGATATTCTCTAAAGATTTCAACGGATCCAGAATTATCTGGATTCTTTGAATATAGGGTATGGTCCTTGTATTTGTCTTGATCTCCTTCATGGTTAACTCTATCCGTTTTCCAGTTTTAACATTTCTGAGCTTTTCCAACATATTATTCTTTATCATCAAATTTCCGACGACTAAGGTCGTTTATGGTTGCCTACAGTTTCTGCTGCTTCATTCAGCTTTTTCAACATTCAGAGTATTGATTTGTGACTGAGTGCTTTTCAGAATTTCAGAATGAGAGATCATAATTCTAAGAGATAAATGTCATACATATAACTGTTGATGTAGATATGCTGTGAGTTTTCAAAGTACTGATTGTTGATTTCCGGTAACTGGTATGGCAGTTCTCGTTACAAGATGCGGATGAGTATATGATAGGGTTTCAATGAATAAATATAATGATTTGTTAGAGAGATTTAAGCCAAGAAGCTATGAGGTTGCTGGTACGTCTGCTGGTAATATGGTGGAATATAAAAGAATTCTCCGGTATCAAAAGGGTAATCGTATATGTCAGGATTTATAGTAAGGCTACTTCGAATGAAAAGTCGAAGTTGACCTGCTGGAGCTGTGACAAAATTGGCTACTTTGAAAAGGGATCGCGAAGTTATTTTTGCTAATAAATGCCAAAGGATCTGACGCGACTACGTGTTAAACTTTTACTCAATTGCAGAGAGTTTCTTAGGTGCATAACTATATGCATAAATCTTTTCTTCCGTAGATGAAGTGCGGTTGATTCATCCTATCGATTGAGCTATTTTCAAGAATCATGAAAGGTTTGAACGCAGATTGTAATCGTCAAGATACTAATGAAGTTTAGAATGAAATCAAGTGGCAAACTTGAAGAATTGTTTAGTTTCATATATTATAATCAATATTTTAATTCATTTTAATTGTCAAATGTTATTAGTCCATAGTCGATAGTCCACAGTTGACAGTCCAATAATTCATATATAGTTTAATATATAATATTTGAATTAATTAATACGTGTCGTGACCCGTATACGTCTCAGACTCGATCACAACTCAAAGTATATATATTATTTGAGAATCAACCTCAACCCTGTATAGAGAACTCGATCATTACTGCATATAGAGTGTCTATGGTGATTTCAAATAATATATATAGATGCGTCGATATGATATGTCAAAACTTTGTATACGTGTCCCGATATTTAAAGTGCGTAAAATAAATACAGGAATTAAATGACGATAAATAAAATGCGTAAAGTAAATAACAGAAATTAAATGACGATAATTAAAATTGCGATAATTAAATTGCGATAAAATAAATGTAATAAGGAATTAACAGTTAACTAGGAACAGTTAGCTAGGATTTTGTCAGCGTGGATTCTTACCAAAATTTCTCATAGTTAATTTATTTGTTTCTAATAAATTTTATTTTTGTCCAATGTTTTCTTCATTATGCCACTGGTTGGATTCTGATAGATCAAAATTCAAGTATGAAATTGAATGAAAATGGTTATTCTGTGGTGAACGGATACGTATATCGGTGGATGTAAGTAGAATAGTACATGACTATTGAATCTGATTTGAAGAATATACAGTGTAACTTATTAATGTGAAATTTATATATTCCTCGGGTATTACCTACCCGTTAAAATATTTTCACCATTATGAGTTTGTACAAAAGAATTTTAATTACCATCTTTATGAAAATATACTTACATATATATTTTCTTCAGATGTAATCATGAATTTAATGGGTCAATATGATATTAGACTCATTTGATTTACCGTTAGAATATGAATATATAATCTCTTAAAACATTAAAGATTATATAATCGCCATGTCGAACGAAGATAAATAATGTAGAATGATTCGTAGAATGACGATTATGCTCGAGGTATAGAATGAGATATTGGGGCATGTGATGTTGAAACTTGTTTTGTTGGTGGTATTGTTGATGCCGGTGACGTTGCTGAAACTGGGACGTTTTGCACCATATTCTCCAAATTGATTACTCGATCGCGAAGTTCGTTAACTTCTTATATTACTCCGGAATAATTGTCGGTCGGAACGAGCAGATGAGTAAGGTTTCAAATTCTGGATAGAATACAATCATGTCGAGCTACTCTGGAAATGAGGGTGAAGATGGTGTTTCGGATTGGTTCGCCAGTAAATGTTTCAAGTTCTTCGCCCAGCGAACAATATGGTAGGTGAAAGGGATCGATTCTTCTTGTCTCCAATGATTAAGTAGACTACGAACTCATCATATGAATTGGGGATGGCTGGTTGGTTGATTCATTCTGGTGACGCTGCTTTCGGAGCTTAGGTGTACGTCCACGTTGGAATAGCTGTCGGAATAACTATCAGAAAAGTTATCTAAATTCGAGGGACTGAAACTGGTTGAAGGATTCATCCCGTACGATTAAATGAAGGATTTTTTGATAAGAAATAGATTATAGGATATAGATTAGTACCCTGCAATACATAATTTATATATATGCATATATAATACGAAAATCCCATAAGTTACGGAGGAATCTACGGAAGCTGTCAGGCAAAAGTAACAACAACAGATATGCTAAGATATGTATTTATCTATACACTGTCTATGCAATAGCGGCAGTAAGACGTTTCTAGACTTTAAAGATGATAAGCAAGTAATTTTTGACACGAAATGATAAGCAAAACTTTTGACATGCAGACACGGTCGAAGTCCAGACTCACTAATGCATCCTAAGACTTATCAGTTATACACACTAATGCAGACCTGGTTCGCTAAGACCACCGCTCTGATACCAACTGTAGAGACCCGTCCTAATCCATCCGGACGAAGTCCATATCGATTATAAATGATTCACAACAGTTGATTACATCGCAAGGTACTTGACCTCTATATGATACATTTTACAAACATTGCATTCATTTTTGAAAAGACAATCTTTCATTACATCTAAAGTTGACGACATGCATACCATTTCATAATATATCTAACTATAGCTGACTAATTAATAATCTTGATGAACTCAACAACTCGAATGCAACGTCTTTTGAAATATGTCATGAATGACTCCAAGTAATATCTCTAAGATGAGCAAATGCACAGCGGAAGATTTCTTTCGTACCTGAGAATAAACATGCTTTCAAGTGTCAACCAAAAGGTTGGTGAGTTCATTAGTTTATCACAAACATTCATTTTCATCATTTCAATAGACCACAAGATTTGTATTTCTCATAAATATACGTCCCATGCATAGAGACAAAAATATCATTCATATGGATTGAACACCTGGTAACCGACATTCACAATATGCATATAAGAATATCCCAATCATTCCGGGATCCTCCTTCGGACATGATATAAATTTCGAAGTACTAAAGCATCCGGTACTTTGGATGGGGCTTGTTGGGCCCGATAGATCTATCTTTAGAGTTCGCGTCAATTAGGGTGTCTGTTCCCTAATTCTTAGATTACCAGACTTAATAAAAAAGGGCATATTCGATTTCGATAATTCAACCATAGAATGTAGTTTCACGTATGTGACGACCCGGAAATTTCCGACCAAATTTAAACTTAACCTTTATATGTTTCCGACACGATAAGCAGAATTTGTAATGTTGAATCTCAAAAAGTTTGGAACTACATTCATGTAATCAATTACCCTTTGACCGTGTTCGACGATTCATGAACAATTATGTGTATATAGATATGTATATATAATATATAATATTAACTGAAAACATTAACAAAATATTAGATATATGATACTTTACATGAACATATTTGTTTCGATATATTTATCGACAGAATTAAGAGATAATATCAAATAATTGAATTATCAGATACATTATGATATGATTACGGGCCTATGTTATGAGGTCCACTGTGATTTAAGAAATCTATTCTTTTTGACAACTCAATACTTAACCAGTATGATAAAGATAACGATATTTATATTTTATTTTATTAAATATATAAAACGATTTAAATTAATATTATATATTTTTTTTATAAGCGTATTATACGTACATAGTTTTATACTTTTACTATACTTTAACTTTACCTTTACTTTACTTTTACTTTACTTTAACTTTAATAATTCATACTTTAATAATTCATACTTTAATAATTCACTTTAATAATTCATACTTTAATAATTCACTTTAATAATTCATACTTTAATAATTCACTTTAATAATTCATACTTTAATAATTCACTTTAATAATTCACTTTAATAATTCATACTTTAATAATTCACTTTAATAATTCATACTTTAATAATTCACTTTAATAATTCATACTTTAATAATTCACTTTAATAATTCAAAAATCTATTATAAATAGAATTCAATAGGTTTCATTATTTCATAGAAACTTGAAAATATATTTCTCTAAACTCTCTCAATGGAATTACATATATATATATATATTTACTTAGTATTATTTCAAGATATTATTAGTATACATAAAATACTACGACGGAGTTATATTCAGACGATTTCAAAATAAGTTTTCAAATGGGATAGAGCTAAGGAAATTATGGGTTATAGCTATGAAGGTTATGGGTATTGATCGAGGGTATTGCTCGTGAGGTCAACCTAACGTTTATCATTTTCGTTGCGTCTACGTACTTTCCTGCAATATTGAATCACAATATTGATACGTGAGCATTCATATCTTATCTTTTATATATTAATAGTGTATCCCTAACTAGTGCTCGAGTATATATGATTATGCATGTTTGTATGCTTAGTTTCGTCGTTAAATAGTTTATGATAAATCACGAATTTGATACATATGCTACTGAGATAAGTTATATGATATGCATGTCGTTGAAAAGCTGAAGAAAAAATTAATAACTTTTCATTTAGAAATCATGTGGTTTCGATGAAAGGATTAAAAGATATGGTCAATTGAATTATCATTAATTTTAATATTATTATTAAAACGATTATTATAACTGTTATCAGTTGATGTTATTGCTAAAATTATCTTTATTACTAAAAATTAATATTTTTATTGAAACTATCATTTTATTATTTTTATCATTATCATTATTATCAATATTATTTTATCAAATAAATATGCGTACAAAGATATTTTTACCACACGTAATGTAATTACATTAATAATACATACCACTATATTTTATGATATTAAGTGAATTTTATAAATTTTATTACTTGAGATATATAAAAGTATATTTTTATCATATATGAATTTTAATATAAATTTTTATTTATTAATAAATGACTTGTATTATTTAGTATAATAAGATCTGATAAATATATTTAAATGTATAAAAATACTATATATAAGTTATATAATAAACATGTATAGATTTTGGAAGTCATTTTGGGTCAAGTTGACTTTTGTTGACTTTTGCATGTCGGTCTCGAGCATTAGGATTGTGATACACTACGACTTGACCTAAATTGTTACACAGATATTGACCAACATATAAATATATATACATAATATAGGTTCGTGAATCCGAGACAAACCCTGCACTTGTTCAGTGCCGTCATATACATAATTGCTACGAAATACAGTATTGTGAGTTTCATTACTCCCTTTTTATATATATATTTGGGCTGAGAATACATGCGCTGTTTTATAAATGTTTTACGAAATAGGCACAAGTACTAAAACTAATTCTATGTGGGTTTAAACCAGAAATATACCCTTAGCTTGGTAACATTAAACTACTTGTCTATGTACGGTAGGCAAGAATCCTAAAGATAGATCTATTAGGCCTGACAAACCCCATCCTGACTATGGGATGCTTTAGTACTTCGAGGTTATTTTAAAACACACCTGATCTGGTGTACTTCAGAGGGTAAAACATGAACGTTAAGGCTTGTTACCGGGTGCCTACAACTTATAGAATACTTTTATACACTTGCGAGTGTACGGATATTTATAGAAACTGAAATCTTGTGGTCTATTACTATTACGGAAATGATGGATTATGATAAACTAATGAACTCACCAACCTTTTGGTTGACACTTTAAAGCATGTTTATTCTCAGGTATTAAAGAAATCTTCCGCTGTGCATTAGCTCATTTTAAGGATATTACTTGGAGTCATTCAAGACATACTTTGAAAGACGTTGCATTCGAGTCGCTGAGTTCATCAAGATTAATATTAAGTCAATTATAGTTGGATGTAATATGAAATGGTATGCATGCCATCAATTTTTGATGTAAAGAAAGTTTGTCTTTTAAAAACGAATGCAATGTTTGTAAAACGTATCATATAGAGGTCAAATACCTCGCGATGTAATCAACTATTGTGAATCGTTTATAATGTATATGAACGGGTCCTTTCAGTTGGTATCAGAGTGGTGGTCTTAGCGAACCAGGTCTTTCATTAGTGTGTCTAACTGATAGTTGTTAAGATGCATTAGTGAGCCTGGACTTCGACCGTGTCTGCATGTCAAAATTTTTGCTTATCATTTTTAGTCGAAAATCATCTACTTACCATCCTTAGGAAATTACCTGCTTATCATTCTTAAGTCTAGACGCGTTTTCCTACATTTATTGCATAATAGTGTATAGACGAATTCTTATCTTAGCATATCTGTTACTGTGAACTTTGACTGACATCTTTCAAAGATTCCTCCGTAATTTATGGGATTTTGGTATTATATATACATATGTAAATTATGTATTGAAGAATACCAAATCTAAATTCTACAATCTATTTCATACCAAAAAATTCTTTCCCTGATCATACAAGATGGATCCCTCAACCAGTTCGAGTTCCTCGGATTCCGACAGCTATGCCGATATGGATTTCCACATGAGCTCCTAAAGCAGTGTGGCCGGAATGGATCAACCAATTAGCCATCATCTATTCTGGATGAATTGGGGATGGGTTCGTAATCTACTTAACCATTGGAGACAAGAAGAAGGCGATCCCTTTCATCCACCACATTGCCCTCTTGGCAATGAACCTGAAGCACTTACCGGCGAACCTGTCCGAAACACCATTTTCTCTCTCATTTCCAGAGTATCTCGGCATAATTGTATACTACACTAAATTCTAGATCTTATTTATCCGCTCGTCCGAACCGACAATCACCCCGGTGTAATAGAAGAAGTCAACGAGATTCGCGCTCGGGTAGTGGCTTTGGAGAATATGGTGCAAAGGTTACAAACACCAGCAGCAGCACCAGCAGCATAACCAGTACCACCATCAACAACATCAACAGTACCATTACCACCATCAACAACAACCGCATCGCAAACCTCAACTTCACAATCTGTCCCACGAGCATCGACGTCATACGCCATGTATATACCAAGGAATACCACAACGATGAAGTATTGATTCATAACTTCATTGGAGAAACATTCTACGGCGATTATGTAATTTCTAAAGTTTAGAAATTATCTATCCTAGCCTTAACCATAAATCAAATGAGTTTAATTTAATATTAACTCATTAAATCAATATTACATCTGAAGAAATATACACATATATATTTCCATAAAGACTGTAATAAAATTCTTTTGTACAAAATATTAATTGTGAAATTTTTTTTAACGGGTAGGTAATACCCGAGAGATATATAAATTCACAATTAATATGTTACATTCTTCGAATCTGATTCAGCAAATTATCCATTATACTCCCTACTTTCACAACAATATACATTCTTTTATAGAAATCAAAACAACCATACTCATTCAAAATCTAATTACATATTCTGATTTTGAAATCTCAGAATTCGATTCAAGATATAACCGAAATCATCACTCTTAGATTCCTACATCTTTCAAAACTATACTTTGACTTTAAAACTGCCCTAGAACCTCATTTCTATTCATGGAACTCACAAAAAATATTTGTATCATTCAAAATCTTAGAACATCATATGCATATTAACAATTACAATATGTGTTCAAACACTTCAAAATTCCTAAAGACATGCGAGATGATGATCCAACCACATATTACCCACTGTCATGCATCTGAAAAGCTCTCGAAACCAAAGTTATAGTTTACCACGTATCCGTGTCAGATCCTTTGATATTTATTACCAAATATAATTTTTCAATCTCTTTTCAAAATAGACAGTTTTGTCACAGCTCCAGCAAATCACCTTCATTTGTTTATACGAATAAACCTTATTATAACAATTACCCCTTCATCATTGTTACAGGGGAACCTTTCATATCTCGCCACATTAGCAGTAAACTTATCAACAACTTCATTAACCTTCGACTTAAGCCTCTCCGAAAAGCCACTATACTTATTCATTAAAACCCCATCATGTACTCACCTACATCCTGTAACAATAATTGTCACACCAACTACTGGGAATTAGCAATCAGTATTTTGAATTTCGCGACAATTTTACGTCAAAAGTTATACATATAACGTCTATCTCCTAGACTTACATACTTCGAATGTGAATTTTCTAAAAAACATCCCAAACTATGAACTAGTTCTCCGAAATTGGAAAAATGTTGATGAAGCAGCAAAAACTGTAAACGACTTTAACAGTCAAAAGTTTGATGATAAAGAATAGTATGGTGGTAAAGCTGAGAAAAAGAAAAGGTTTGAAACTGGAAAACGGATTGAGCAGACCATGAAGGAGGCTGTGGACAAATCACAAAGACTAAACCTGCCTTCAAAGGATCCAAATGATTCAGTGTCTACTGAAATCGTTAGCAAACAACTTACTTCTTATTCTAAACCTTCACAGACAAATCTTCTTCATCATCCATATTATCGTATCTTTTATTATAATATCTTCGATATTCCTGAATTTATTTTCACAACTATTCTTATCCGAAATCTTTTATCTCTTCGCAATATCTGCGTTACAACATAAAAAGAAACTTTGTTAGTTTCTAAATTCTAAAAAAAAAAAAATTGAATTTAAAATAGGAATGTTTTTGAAGTAGTGTTGGGAATTGAAGCATGAGTTAGTATAATATAATGACACTTGATCAACGTGATTATATTACAGTAAGTCATGCTGAGTTTCTAATAGAACGTGATGATTCATAGAACATACCGTCATCATGTACTGTTTACACGACTCTTACATTCTACCCAATTTCCAAACATATTAAGAACATATCATCTTGATAGCTCTATATTTTCGGATATTCTGGTAATTTGCCAAATCAAGATCGTGCCATTAAGATTTTCTTCTTGGAACATTAACTATGTTCATCCAAAAATTCATATCTATGAATTCTGGACCATTATCCGCTTGACTTAAGGTCGGGAAGAGAAAACGAAAGCATGAAGCTCCGAAATATAATGGAGAATATAAAGCCCGATAACAATCCCAAAATTACAAACCGTGTATATCAATGTGTATAGCAATATAAAGACACGGGAGAATAAAAAACACAATAACCCCAAGGTAATGGTAGAAGAAAATAACTTCCTCCGGTGGTAGATGAAAAAGAAGAATGACAGATATGAAAGTTAAGAGTATATCAAGAATCAATACTGGATGAAGCATATTAACGAATGCTTTAAAGTATGAATTGGGGAGAAAGACTAGAAGGTGTGAGCTATGGAAATAAAGAAACCAAGGGGGTGGAATTATAGTAAAATATCAGACAGAGAAATCGAGACAGATTATCGCATTTAATCAAAGAAGATCCTGATTTCCTTAATCGTCGAAGAACCAAATCTTATTGCAAAGATTTTCTTTAAATCCCATGAATTCCGAAAATCAATCATAACTACGTCATCGGTTAAAACGAATATACGTTTACTCATTTCACTCTCTTGCGATAGCTTCACTTATACTCTTCGCGTAATCAAATTGTTTTATCTGTATTACTCAATGATGATAAAACTCTATTTATAAACTCATATTCGTCATGAAAACATTTTTATAGTTAGCCATGACGACCTCGATCAAATTTTGGGACGAAATTTCTTTAACGGGTAGGTACTGTGACGACCCGGAAATTTCCGACCAAATTTAAACTTAACCTTTATATGTTTCCGACACGATAAGCAGAATTTGTAATGTTGAATCTCAAAAAGTTTGGAACTACATTCATGTAATCAATTACCCTTTGACCGTGTTCGACGATTCGCGAACAATTATGTGTAAATAGATATGTATATATAATATATAATATTAACTGAAAACATTAACAAAGTATTAGATATATGATACTTTACATGAACATATTTGTTTCGATATATTTATCGACAGAATTAAGAGATAATATCAAATAATTGAATTATCAGATACATTATGATATGATTACGGGCCTATGTTATGAGGTCCACTGTGATTTAAGAAATCTATTCTTTTTGACAACTCAATACTTAACCAGTATGATAAAGATAACGATATTTATATTTTATTTTATTAAATATATAAAATGATTTAAATTAATATTATATATATTTTTTTATACGCGTATTATACGTACATAGTTTTATACTTTTACTATACTTTAACTTTACCTTTACTTTACTTTTACTTTACTTTAACTTTAATAATTCATACTTTAATAATTCACTTTAATAATTCATACTTTAATAATTCACTTTAATAATTCATACTTTAATAATTCACTTTAATAATTCATACTTTAATAATTCACTTTAATAATTCACTTTAATAATTCATACTTTAATAATTCATTTTAATAATTCATACTTTAATAATTCACTTTAATAATTCATACTTTAATAATTCACTTTAATAATTCAAAAATCTATTATAAATAGAATTCAATAGGTTTCATTATTTCATAGAAACTTGAAAATATATTTCTCTAAACTCTCTCAATCGAATTACATATATATATATATATATATATATATATATATATATATATATATATATATATATATATATATATATATATATATATATATATATATATATTTACTTAGTATTATTTCAAGATATTATTAGTATACATAAAATACTACGACGGACTTATATTCAGACGATTTCAAAATAAGTTTTCAAATGGGATAGAGCTAAGGAAATTATGGGTTATAGCTATGAAGGTTATGGGTATTGATCGAGGGTATTGCTCGTGAGGTCTGTAGTGACCCGAACTTTTCCATGTTTATATATATTAATTGAGATTGATATTTACATGATTAAATGTTTCCAACATGTTAAGTAATCAAACTTGTTAAGACTTGATTAATTGAAATATGTTTCATATAGACAATTGACCACCCAAGTTGATCGGTGATTCACGAACGTTAAAACTTGTAAAAACTATATGATGACATATATATGGATATATATATATAGTTAACATGATACTATGATAAGAAAACATATCATAAAGTATATTAACAATGAACTACATATGTAAAAACAAGACTACTAACTTAATGATTTTTAAACGAGACATATATGTAACGATTATCGTTGTAAAGACATTTAATGTATATATATCATATTAAGAGATATTCATACATGATAATATCATGATAATATAATAATTTAAAATCTCATTTGATATTATAAACATTGGGTTAACAACATTTAACAAGATCGTTAACCTAAAGGTTTCAAAACAACACTTACATGTAACGACTAACGATGACTTAACGACTCAGTTAAAATGTATATACATGTAGTGTTTTAATATGTATTTATACACTTTTGAAAGACTTCAATACACTTATCAAAATACTTCTACTTAACAAAAATGCTTACAATTACATCCTCGTTCAGTTTCATCAACAATTCTACTCGTATGCACCCGTATTCGTACTCGTACAATACACAGCTTTTAGATGTATGTACTATTGGTATATACACTCCAATGATCAGCTCTTAGCAGCCCATGTGAGTCACCTAACACATGTGGGAACCATCATTTGGCAACTAGCATGAAATATCTCATAAAATTACAAAAATATGAGTAATCATTCATGACTTATTTACATGAAAACAAAATTACATATCCTTTATATCTAATCCATACACCAACGACCAAAAACACCTACAAACACTTTCATTCTTCAATTTTCTTCATCTAATTGATCTCTCTCAAGTTCTATCTTCAAGTTCTAAGTGTTCTTCATAAATTCCAAAAGTTCTAGTTTCATAAAATCAAGAATACTTTCAAGTTTGCTAGCTCACTTCCAATCTTGTAAGGTGATCATCCAACCTCAAGAAATCTTTGTTTCTTACAGTAGGTTATCATTCTAATACAAGGTAATAATCATATTCAAACTTTGGTTCAATTTCTATAACTATAACAATCTTATTTCAAGTGATGATCTTACTTGAACTTGTTTTCGTGTCATGATTCTGCTTCAAGAACTTCGAGCCATCCAAGGATCCATTGAAGCTAGATCCATTTTTCTCTTTTTCAGTAGGTTTATCCAAGGAACTTAAGGTAGTAATGATGTTCATAACATCATTCGATTCATACATATAAAGCTATCTTATTCGAAGGTTTAAACTTGTAATCACTAGAACATAGTTTAGTTAATTCTAAACTTGTTCGCAAACAAAAGTTAATCCTTCTAACTTGACTTTTAAAATAAACTAAACACATGTTCTATATCTATATGATATGCTAACTTAATGATTTAAAACCTGGAAACACGAAAAACACCGTAAAACCGGATTTACGCCGTCGTAGTAACACCGCGGGCTGTTTTGGGTTAGTTAATTAAAAACTATGATAAACTTTGATTTAAAAGTTGTTATTCTGAGAAAATGATTTTTATTATGAACATGAAACTATATCCAAAAATTATGGTTAAACTCAAAGTGGAAGTATGTTTTCTAAAATGGTCATCTAGACGTCGTTCTTTCGACTGAAATGACTACCTTTACAAAAATGACTTGTAACTTATTTTTTCGACTATAAACTTATACTTTTTCTGTTTATATTCATAAAATAGAGTTCAATATGAAACCATAGCAATTTGATTCACTCAAAACGGATTTAAAATGAAGAAGTTATGGGTAAAACAAGATTGGATAATTTTTCTCATTTTAGCTACGTGAAAATTGGTAACAAATATATTCCAACCATAACTTAATCAACTTGTATTGTATATTATGTAATCTTGAGATACCATAGACACGTATACAATGTTTCGACCTATCATGTCGACACATCTATATATATTTCGGAACAACCATAGAAACTCTATATGTGAATGTTGGAGTTAGCTATACAGGGTTGAGGTTGATTCCAAAATATGTATAGTTTGAGTTGTGATCAATACTAAGATACGTATACACTGGGTCGTGGATTGATTCAAGATAATATTTATCGATTTATTTCTGTATATCTAACTGTGGACAACTAGTTATTGGTTACTAACGAGGACAGCTGACTTAATAAACTTAAAACATCAAAATATATTAAAAGTGTTGTAAATATATTTTGAACATACTTTGATATATATGTATATATTGTTATAGGTTCGTGAATCAACCAGTGGTCAAGTCTTACTTCCCGACGAAGTAAAAATCTGTGAAAGTGAGTTATAGTCCCACTTTTAAAATCTAATATTTTTGGGATGAGAATACATGCAGGTTTTATAAATGATTTACAAAATAGACACAAGTACGTGAAACTACATTCTATGGTTGAATTATCGAAATCGAATATGCCCCTTTTTATTAAGTCTGGTAATCTAAGAATTAGGGAACAGACACCCTAATTGACGCGAATCCTAAAGATAGATCTATTGGGCCTAACAAACCCCATCCAAAGTACCGGATGCTTTAGTACTTCGAAATTTATATCATATCCGAAGGGTGTCCCGGAATGATGGGGATATTCTTATATATGCATCTTGTTATTGTCGGTTACCAGGTGTTCACCATATGAATGATTTTTATCTCTATGTATGGGATGTGTATTGAAATATGAAATCTTGTGGTCTATTGTTACGATTTGATATATATAGGTTAAACCTATAACTCACCAACATTTTTGTTGACGTTTAAAGCATGTTTATTCTCAGGTGAATATTAAGAGCTTCTGCTGTTGTATACTAAAATAAGGACAAGATTTGGAGTCCATGTTTGTATGATATTGTGTAAAAACTGCATTCAAGAAACTGAATTCGATGTAACATATTTGTATTGTAAACCATTATGTAATGGTCGTGTGTAAACAGGATATTTTAGATTATCATTATTTGATAATCTACGTAAAGCTTTTTAAACCTTTATTTATGAAATAAAGGTTATGGTTTGTTTTAAAAATGAATGCAGTCTTTGAAAAACGTCTCATATAGAGGTCAAAACCTCGCAACGAAATCAATTAATATGGAACGTTTTTAATCAATAAGAACGGGACATTTCAGTTGGTATCCGAGCGTTGGTCTTAGAGAACCAGAAAATTTGCATTAGTGTGTCTTATCGAGTTTGTTAGGATGCATTAGTGAGTCTGGACTTCGACCGTGTTTTCTTTAAAAATGATTGCTTAACATTTTTGTTGGAAACTATATATTTTTAACATATGAATATTATGTGATATATTAATCTCTTAACACGTTTGATATTATGTGATAGATGTCTACCTCTAGAACAAGTCCCATTGACTCACCTAATAATAATGAAGAGTCAAATGTAAATTGGAATGATTCGTGGACTGATTCACAAGTTCCCGAAGAGGAACCGGAAGAAGAGTCGGAACCGGAAGAAGAGTCGGAACCGGAAGAAGAATCGGAACCGGAAGAAGAATCGGAACCGGATGAAGAAATAGAACCGGTGGGGGAAATAATAAAACGGTTAAGTAAAAGAAAATCCTCAACCAACCGACCAAGGTTAATTATGGTCAATGGTGTTTTCGCCAAGGAAGCAAAATATTGGGAGGATTACCAATTCTCCGATGAATCGGATTCCGACGAGAATTCCGATGATGTTATAGAAATTACCCCAACTGAATTTAAAAAGGCAAAAGAAAATAATAAGGGAAAGGGCATAAAAATAGAGAAATCTAATTCCAACCCCGATGAACTTTATATGTATCGTCAACCCCCGAAGTCCTTAAGTTGTAACAATGACCCGGGAACCTCTAAACCACCAGGTTTTTCTAAACCAATGTGGAAAATTACGGCTCGTATTAGGGGAACATCATATATCCCTAGAAACTTGGCAAAACGAACCAAAACCGAAGAAGAAGAAACGAGCGAGTCGGAATAAGATAGTTGTATTCGTGTGGTGTAATATATGTAATATAGTGTGCTTATGCTTTATGACATATGTAAAAATTGCTTGTATTAATAAGTATTTTTTTTATGAATCTAACTCTTGTCTATTTTACAGTTTAAAAACACAAAATGGATAGACAACCCAATATTTTAAGAGACCTACCCGGAGACATGATTGATGAAATCTTGTCTAGAGTCGGCCAGAATTCTTCGGCACAACTATTTAAGGCGAGATCAGTTTGTAAGACATTCGAAGAACGTTCCAAGAATGTCTTGGTTTATAAGAGACTTTCGTTTGAAAGATGGGGGATATCACATTGGGAAACCCATAAGTTACGATGTGTTTACTTTGACGCATATATTGCGGGGAACCCAAATGCTATTTTACGCAACGGGTTAAGAAATTATTTTGACTCAATATATTCGAATATTGGACTTCATGATTTAGAAAAAGCGGCTAACATGCAACATAAAGAAGCATGTTATGCTTACGGATTAGTAATGTTCGCTTCTCACCAAAGTGAGAACAAGAACATCGGGCTACAACTATTAAACAAAACGTTTCCACAAGTGACGGAGTCGGTAATTGGGGTAAGAAATGAGGTTTTTAGATTATTACGGGACTGTTGGACATTACGTAACCCTCGTCCCTTTGATGACGTTACAACACGCTGTCTTATCAACGGCCATAACGGTTATGTTGCACAAGACCAAGGATGGGAAGTAGTCCTAGTAAAACCAGAATGCATGACTTGTTTCTGGACGTATGAATTACGTGTCTTTATTGTCTTTGCTGAACGACTTGTGTACTAGCTAGAATTGTCTTCACAACTATCTTGTATCAAAGTTATTGTGTGCTATATTTCATGCTTTATGTAAAATAAGCGGTATTGTAAGTTTGTAAAATATTGTATAAAAGTTTGAACGCGAAATATTATTACAATCAGTTTTTCATATAGAATTGTAGTAGTTGAATTGTATATTAGCTACTAAGTATGAGCTTAACGGGTAGGTACTACCCGAATTTAAACTTATAAAACGCTAATATGAAGAAAAAGCTTTTATAAATGAGTTCATATTATGCTACGAAATACTATTAACTACTCTTAATATTCTGTATGATTAACTTGTTCCATTTAACTATTTTGAAGGAAATGGCACCGACTACTCGACACACCGTGAATATGAATGAAGAGGAATTCCGTACTTTTCTAGCTTCAAACATAGCCGCAGTACAGGCTGCGCTACATACCAACAATAACCTTGGATCTAGCAGTACAGGAAATCGTGTAGGATGCACCTACAAAGAATTCACTGCCTGCAAACCTTTGGAATTTGATGGAACCGAAGGACCGATCGGATTGAAACGGTGGACCGAGAAGGTTGAATCGGTGTTTGCCATAAGTAAGTGTACTGAAGAGGACAAAGTGAAGTACGCTACGCATACCTTCACAGGTTCTGCGTTAACATGGTGGAATACCTATCTAGAGCAAGTGGGACAAGATGATGCGTACGCACTACCGTGGTCAGCATTCAAGCACTTGATGAACGAGAAGTACCGTCCCAGAACCGAGGTCAATAAGCTCAAGACAGAACTTAGAGGGTTACGAACCCAAGGATTTGATATTACCACGTACGAAAGACGATTCACAGAATTGTGCCTATTGTGTCCGGGAGCATTCGAAGATGAGGAAGAGAAGATCGACGCGTTTGTGAAAGGATTACCGGAAAGAATCCAAGAAGATATAAGTTCACACGAGCCCGCCTCCATACAACAGGCATGTAAAATGGCTCACAAACTAGTGAACCAGATTGAAGAAAGAATTAAAGAACAGACTGCTGAAGAGGCCAATGTGAAGCAAGTCAAAAGAAAGTGGGAGGAAAACGGTGATAAGAATCACCAATACAACAACAACAGCAATTACAACAATAATCGCAACAATTATCCCAACAATCGCAACATCAATCGCAACTACAACAAACGGCCCAACAACAACAACAACAACAACAACAGAAACTACAACAATCATCCCAACAACAATAATAACCGCAACAACAACAACAATCAGAAGCAGCTATGCCAAAGGTGTGAAAAGAATCACTCGGGGTTCTGCACCAAATTTTGCAACAAGTGTAAAAGAAATGGTCATAGCGCGGCGAAGTGTGAGGTCTACGGACCAGGGGTTAATAGAATGAAAGGAACAAATGGTGTCGGAACGAGTAATGGCGGAGCAAGTAGTGTCGGAGCAAGTTATGCCAATGTAGTTTGTTATAAATGTGGAAAACCAGGCCACATTATTAGAAATTGCCCGAACCAGGAGAACACGAATGGATAAGGCCGTGGAAGAGTTTTCAATATTAATGCGGTAGAGGCACAGGAAGACCCGGAGCTTGTTACGGGTACGTTTCTTATTGACAATAAATCTGCTTACGTTTTATTTGATTCGGGTGCGGATAGAAGCTATATGAGTAGAGATTTTTGTGCTAAATTAAGTTGTCCATTGACACCTTTGGATAGTAAATTTTTACTCGAATTAGCAAATGGTAAATTAATTTCAGCAGATAATATATGTTGGAATCGAGAAATTAAACTGGTTAGCGAAACATTTAAGATTGATTTGATACCAGTAGAGTTAGGGAGTTTTGATGTGATAATCGGTATGGACTGGTTGAAAGAAGTGAAAGCGGAGATCGTTTGTTACAAAAATGCAATTCGCATTATACGAGAAAAAGGAAAACCCTTAATGGTGTACGGAGAAAAGGGCAACACGAAGCTACATCTTATTAGTAATTTGAAGGCACAAAAACTAATAAGAAAAGGTTGCTATGCTGTTCTAGCACACGTCGAGAAAGTACAAACTGAAGAAAAGAGCATCAATGATGTTCCCATTGCAAAAGAATTTCCCGATGTATTTCCGAAAGAATTACCGGGATTACCCCCACGTCGATCCGTTGAATTTCAAATAGATCTTGTACCAGGAGCTGCACCAATAGCTCGTGCTCCTTACAGACTCGCACCCAGCGAGATGAAAGAACTGCAAAGCCAATTACAAGAACTTTTAGAGCGTGGTTTCATTCGACCAAGCACATCACCGTGGGGAGCTCCTGTTTTGTTTGTCAAGAAGAAAGATGGTACATTCAGGTTGTGTATCGACTACCGAGAGTTGAACAAACTTACCATCAAGAACCGCTACCCACTACCGAGAATCGACGACTTATTTGATCAACTACAAGGCTCGTCTGTTTATTCAAAGATTGACTTACGTTCCGGGTATCATCAAATGCGGGTGAAAGAAGATGATATTCCAAAGACTGCTTTCAGAACACGTTACGGTCATTACGAGTTTATGGTCATGCCGTTTGGTTTAACTAATGCACCAGCTGTGTTCATGGACCTTATGAACCGAGTGTGTGGACCATACCTTGACAAGTTTGTCATTGTTTTCATTGATGACATACTTATTTACTCAAAGAATGACCAAGAACACGGTGAACATTTGAGAAAGGTGTTAGAAGTATTGAGGAAGGAAGAATTGTACGCTAAGTTTTCAAAGTGTGCATTTTGGTTGGAAGAAGTTCAATTCCTCGGTCACATAGTGAACAAAGAAGGTATTAAGGTGGATCCGGCAAAGATAGAAACTGTTGAAAAGTGGGAAACCCCGAAAACTCCGAAACACATACGCCAGTTTTTAGGACTAGCTGGTTACTACAGAAGGTTCATCCAAGACTTTTCCAGAATAGCAAAACCCTTGACTGCATTAACGCATAAAGGGAAGAAATTTGAATGGAATGATGAACAAGAGAAAGCGTTTCAGTTATTGAAGAAAAAGCTAACTACGGCACCTATATTGTCATTGCCTGAAGGGAATGATGATTTTGTGATTTATTGTGATGCATCAAAGCAAGGTCTCGGTTGTGTATTAATGCAACGAACGAAGGTGATTGCTTATGCGTCTAGACAATTGAAGATTCACGAACAAAATTATACGACGCATGATTTGGAATTAGGCGCGGTTGTTTTTGCATTAAAGACTTGGAGGCACTACTTATATGGGGTCAAAAGTATTATATATACCGACCACAAAAGTCTTCAACACATATTTAATCAGAAACAACTGAATATGAGGCAGCGTAGGTGGATTGAATTATTGAATGATTACGACTTTGAGATTCGTTACCACCCGGGGAAGGCAAATGTGGTAGCCGATGCCTTGAGCAGGAAGGACAGAGAACCCATTCGAGTAAAATCTATGAATATAATGATTAATAATAACATTACTACTCAAATAAAAGAGGCGCAACAAGGAGTTTTAAAAGAGGGAAATTTAAAGGATGAAATACCCAAAGGATCGGAGAAGCATCTTAATATTCGGGAAGACGGAACCCGGTATAGGGCTGAAAGGATTTGGGTACCAAAATTTGGAGATATGAGAGAAATGGTACTTAGAGAAGCTCATAAAACCAGATACTCAATACATCCTGGAACGGGGAAGATGTACAAGGATCTCAAGAAACATTTTTGGTGGCCGGGTATGAAAGCCGATGTTGCTAAATACGTAGGAGAATGTTTGACGTGTTCTAAGGTCAAAGCTGAGCATCAGAAACCATCAGGTCTACTTCAACAACTCGAAATCCCGGAATGGAAATGGGAAAATATTACCATGGATTTCATCACTAAATTGCCAAAGACTGCAAGTGGTTTTGATACTATTTGGGTAATAGTTGATCGTCTCACCAAATCAGCACACTTCCTACCAATAAGAGAAGATGACAAGATGGAGAAGTTAGCACGACTGTATTTGAAGGAAGTCGTCTCCAGACATGGAATACCAATCTCTATTATCTCTGATAGGGATGGCAGATTTATTTCAAGATTCTGGCAGACATTACAGCAAGCATTAGGAACTCGTCTAGACATGAGTACTGCCTATCATCCACAAACTGATGGGCAGAGCGAAAGGACGATACAAACGCTTGAAGACATGCTACGAGCATGTGTTATTGATTTCGGAAACAGTTGGGATCGACATCTACCATTAGCAGAATTTTCCTACAACAACAGCTACCATTCAAGCATTGAGATGGCGCCGTTTGAAGCACTTTATGGTAGAAAGTGCAGGTCTCCGATTTGTTGGAGTGAAGTGGGGGATAGACAGATTACGGGTCCGAAGATTATACAAGAAACTACCGAGAAGATCATCCAAATTCAACAACGGTTGAAAACTGCCCAAAGTCGACAAAATAGCTACGCTGACATTAAAAGAAAAGATATAGAATTTGAAATTGGAGAGATGGTCATGCTTAAAGTTGCACCTTGGAAAGGCGTTGTTCGATTTGGTAAACGAGGGAAATTAAATCCAAGGTATATTGGACCATTCAAGATTATTGATCGTGTCGGACCAGTAGCTTACCGACTAGAGTTACCTCAACAACTCGCGGCTGTACATAACACTTTCCACGTTTCGAATTTAAAGAAATGTTTTGCTAAAGAAGATCTCACTATTCCGTTAGATGAAATCCAAATCAACGAAAAACTTCAATTCATCGAAGAACCCGTCGAAATAATGGATCGTGAGGTTAAAAGACTTAAGCAAAACAAGATACCAATTGTTAAGGTTCGATGGAATGCTCGTAGAGGACCCGAGTTCACCTGGGAGCGTGAAGATCAGATGAAGAAGAAATACCCGCATCTATTTCCAGAAGATTCATCAACACCTTCAACAGCTTAAAATTTCGGGACGAAATTTATTTAACGGGTAGGTACTGTAGTGACCCGAACTTTTCCATGTTTATATATATTAATTGAGATTGATATTTACATGATTAAATGTTTCCAACATGTTAAGTAATCAAACTTGTTAAGACTTGATTAATTGAAATATGTTTCATATAGACAATTGACCACCCAAGTTGATCGGTGATTCACGAACGTTAAAACTTGTAAAAACTATATGATGACATATATATGGATATATATATATAGTTAACATGATACTATGATAAGAAAACATATCATAAAGTATATTAACAATGAACTACATATGTGAAAACAAGACTACTAACTTAATGATTTTTAAACGAGACATATATGTAACGATTATCGTTGTAAAGACATTTAATGTATATATATCATATTAAGAGATATTCATACATGATAATATCATGATAATATAATAATTTAAAATCTCATTTGATATTATAAATATTGGGTTAACAACATTTAACAAGATCGTTAACCTAAAGGTTTCAAAACAACACTTACATGTAACGACTAACGATGACTTAACGACTCAGTTAAAATGTATATACATGTAGTGTTTTAATATGTATTTATACACTTTTGAAAGACTTCAATACACTTATCAAAATACTTCTACTTAACAAAAATGCTTACAATTACATCCTCGTTCAGTTTCATCAACAATTCTACTCGTATGCACCCGTATTCGTACTCGTACAATACACAGCTTTTAGATGTATGTACTATTGGTATATACACTCCAATGATCAGCTCTTAGCAGCCCATGTGAGTCACCTAACACATGTGGGAACCATCATTTGGCAACTAGCATGAAATATCTCATAAAATTACAAAAATATGAGTAATCATTCATGACTTATTTACATGAAAACAAAATTACATATCCTTTATATCTAATCCATACACCAACGACCAAAAACACCTACAAACACTTTCATTCTTCAATTTTCTTCATCTAATTGATCTCTCTCAAGTTCTATCTTCAAGTTCTAAGTGTTCTTCATAAATTCCAAAAGTTCTAGTTTCATAAAATCAAGAATACTTTCAAGTTTGCTAGCTCACTTCCAATCTTGTAAGGTGATCATCCAACCTCAAGAAATCTTTGTTTCTTACAGTAGGTTATCATTCTAATACAAGGTAATAATCATATTCAAACTTTGGTTCAATTTCTATAACTATAACAATCTTATTTCAAGTGATGATCTTACTTGAACTTGTTTTCGTGTCATGATTCTGCTTCAAGAACTTCGAGCCATCCAAGGATCCATTGAAGCTAGATCCATTTTTCTCTTTTTCAGTAGGTTTATCCAAGGAACTTAAGGTAGTAATGATGTTCATAACATCATTCGATTCATACATATAAAGCTATCTTATTCGAAGGTTTAAACTTGTAATCACTAGAACATAGTTTAGTTAATTCTAAACTTGTTCGCAAACAAAAGTTAATCCTTCTAACTTGACTTTTAAAATAAACTAAACACATGTTCTATATCTATATGATATGCTAACTTAATGATTTAAAACCTGGAAACACGAAAAACACCGTAAAACCGGATTTACGCCGTCGTAGTAACACCGCGGGCTGTTTTGGGTTAGTTAATTAAAAACTATGATAAACTTTGATTTAAAAGTTGTTATTCTGAGAAAATGATTTTTATTATGAACATGAAACTATATCCAAAAATTATGGTTAAACTCAAAGTGGAAGTATGTTTTCTAAAATGGTCATCTAGACGTCGTTCTTTCGACTGAAATGACTACCTTTACAAAAATGACTTGTAACTTATTTTTTCTACAATAAACTTATACTTTTTCTGTTTATATTCATAAAATAGAGTTCAATATGAAACCATAGCAATTTGATTCACTCAAAACGGATTTAAAATGAAGAAGTTATGGGTAAAACAAGATTGGATAATTTTTCTCATTTTAGCTACGTGAAAATTGGTAACAAATATATTCCAACCATAAATTAATCAACTTGTATTGTATATTATGTAATCTTGAGATACCATAGACACGTATACAATGTTTCGACCTATCATGTCGACACATCTATATATATTTCGGAACAACCATAGACACTCTATATGTGAATGTTGGAGTTAGCTATACAGGGTTGAGGTTGATTCCAAAATATGTATAGTTTGAGTTGTGATCAATACTGAGATACGTATACACTGGGTCGTGGATTGATTCAAGATAATATTTATCGATTTATTTCTGTATATCTAACTGTGGACAACTAGTTATTGGTTACTAACGAGGACAGCTGACTTAATAAACTTAAAACATCAAAATATATTAAAAGTGTTGTAAATATATTTTGAACATACTTTGATATATATGTATATATTGTTATAGGTTCGTGAATCAACCAGTGGCCAAGTCTTACTTCCCGACGAAGTAAAAATCTGTGAAAGTGAGTTATAGTCCCACTTTTAAAATCTAATATTTTTGGGATGAGAATACATGCAGGTTTTATAAATGATTTACAAAATAGACACAAGTACGTGAAACTACATTCTATGGTTGAATTATCGAAATCGAATATGCCCCTTTTTATTAAGTCTGGTAATCTAAGAATTAGGGAACAGACACCCTAATTGACGCGAATCCTAAAGATAGATCTATTGGGCCTAACAAACCCCATCCAAAGTACCGGATGCTTTAGTACTTCGAAATTTATATCATATCCGAAGGGTGTCCCGGAATGATGGGGATATTCTTATATATGCATCTTGTTATTGTCGGTTACCAGGTGTTCACCATATGAATGATTTTTATCTCTATGTATGGGATGTGTATTGAAATATGAAATCTTGTGGTCTATTGTTACGATTTGATATATATAGGTTAAACCTATAACTCACCAACATTTTTGTTGACGTTTAAAGCATGTTTATTCTCAGGTGAATATTAAGAGCTTCTGCTGTTGCATACTAAAATAAGGACAAGATTTGGAGTCCATGTTTGTATGATATTGTGTAAAAACTGCATTCAAGAAACTGAATTCGATGTAACATATTTGTATTGTAAACCATTATGTAATGGTCGTGTATAAACAGGATATTTTAGATTATCATTATTTGATAATCTACGTAAAGCTTTTTAAACCTTTATTTATGAAATAAAGGTTATGGTTTGTTTTAAAAATGAATGCAGTCTTTGAAAAACGTCTCATATAGAGGTCAAAACCTCGCAACGAAATCAATTAATATGGAACGTTTTTAATCAATAAGAACGGGACATTTCAAGGTCAACCTAACGTTTATCATTTTCGTTGCATCTACGTACTTTCCTGCAATATTGAATCACAATATTGATACGTGAGCATTAATATCTTATCTTTTATATATTAATAGTGTATCCCTAACTAGTGCTCGAGTATATATGATTATGCATGTTTGTATGCTTAGTTTCGTCGTTAAATAGTTTATGATAAATCACGAATTTGATACATATGCTACTGAGATAAGTTATATGATATGCATGTCGTTGAAAAGCTGAAGAAAAAATTAATAACTTTTTATTTAGAAATCATGTGGTTTCGATGAAAGGATTAAAAGATATGGTCAACTGAATTATCATTAATTTTAATATTATTATTAAAACGATTATTATAACTGTTATCAGTTGATGTTATTGCTAAAATTATCTTTATTACTAAAAATTAATATTTTTATTGAAACTATCATTTTATTATTTTTATCATTATCATTATTATCAATATTATTTTATCAAATAAATATGCGTACAAAGATATTTTTACCACACGTAATGTAATTACATTAATAATACATACCACTATATTTTTATGATATTAAGTGAATTTTATAAATTTTATTACTTGAGATATATAAAAGTATATTTTTATCATATATGAATTTTAATATAAATTTTTATTTATTAATAAATGACTTGTATTATTTAGTATAATAAGATCTGATAAATATATTTAAATGTATAAAACTACTATATATAAGTTATATAATAAACATGTATAGATTTTGGAAGTCATTTTGGGTCAAGTTGACTTTTGTTGACTTTTGCATGTCGGTCTCGAGCATTAGGATTGTGATACACTACGACTTGACCTAAATTGTTACACAGATATTGACCAACATATAAATATATATACTTAATATAGGTTCATGAATCCGAGACAAACCCTGTACTTGTTCAGTGCCGTCATATACATAATTGCTACGAAATACAGTATTGTGAGTTTCATTACTCCCTTTTTATATATATTTTTGGACTGAGAATACATGCGCTGTTTTATAAATGTTTTACGAAATAGGCACAAGTACTAAAACTAATTCTATGTGGGTTTAAACCAGAAATATACCCTTAGCTTGGTAACATTAAACTACTTGTCTATGTACGGTAGGCGCGAATCCTAAAGATAGATCTATTGGGCCTGACAAACCCCATCCTGACTATGGGATGCTTTAGTACTTCGAGGTTATTTTAAAACACACCTGATCTGGTGTACTTCAGAGGGTAAAACATGAACGTTAAGGCTTGTTACCGGGTGCCTACAACTTATAGAATACTTTTATACACTTGCGAGTGTACGGATATTTATAGAAACTGAAATCTTGTGGTCTATTACTATTACGGAAATGATGGATTATGATAAACTAATGAACTCACCAACCTTTTGGTTGACACTTTAAAGCATGTTTATTCTCAGGTATTAAAGAAATCTTCCGCTGTGCATTAGCTCATTTTAAGGATATTACTTGGAGTCATTCAAGACATACTTTGAAAGACGTTGCATTCGAGTCATTGAGTTCATCAAGATTAATATTAAGTCAATTATAGTTGGATGTAATATGAAATGGTATGCATGCCATCAATTTTTGATGTAAAGAAAGTTTATCTTTTAAAAACGAATGCAATGTTTGTAAAACGTATCATATAGAGGTCAAATACCTCGCGATGTAATCAACTATTGTGAATCGTTTATAATGTATATGAACGGGTCCTTTCAGTTGGTATCAGAGCGGTGGTCTTAGCGAACCAGGTCTTGCATTAGTGTGTCTAACTGATAGTTGTTAAGATGCATTAGTGAGCCTGGACTTCGACCGTGTCTGCATGTCAAAAGTTTTGCTTATCATTTTTAGTCGGAAATCATCTACTTACCATCCTTAGGAAATTACCTGCTTATTATTCTTAAATCTAGACGCGTTTTCCTACATTTATTGCATAATAGTGTATAGACGAATTCTTATATTAGCATATCTGTTACTGTGAACTTTGACTGACATCTTTCAAAGATTCCTCCATAATTTATGGGATTTTGGTATTATATATACATATGTAAATTATGTATTGAAGAATACCAAATCTAAATTCTACAATCTATTTCATACCAAAAAATTCTTTCCCTGATCATACAAGATGGATCCCTCAACCAGTTCGAGTTCCTCGGATTCCGACAGCTATGCCGATATAGATTTCCACATGAGCTCCGAAAGCAGTGTGACCGGAATGGATCAACCAATTAGCCATCATCTATTCTGGATGAATTGGGGATGGGTTCGTAATCTACTTAACCATTGGAGACAAGAAGAAGGCGATCCATTTCATCCAGCACATTGCCCTCTTGGCAATGAACCTGAAGCACTTACCGACGAACCTGTCCGAAACACCATTTTCTCTCTCATTTCCAGAGTATCTCGGCATAATTGTATACTACACCAAATTCTAGATCTTATTTATCCGCTCGTCCGAACCGACAATCACCCCGGTGTAATAGAAGAAGTCAACGAGATTCGCGCTCGGGTAGTGGCTTTGGAGAATATGGTGCAAAGGTTACAAACACCAGCAGCAGCACCAGCAGCATAACCAGTACCACCATCAACAACATCAACAGTACCATTACCACCACCAACAACAACAGCATCGCAAACCTCAACTTCACAATCTGTCCCACGAGCATCGACGTCATACGCCATGTATATACCAAGAAATACCACAACGATGAAGTATTGATTCATAACTTCATTGGAGAAACATTCTACAGCAATTATGTAATTTCTAAAGTTTAGAAATTATCTATCCTAGCCTTAACCATAAATCAAATGAGTTTAATTTAATATTAACTCATTAAATCAATATTACATCTGAAGAAATATACACATATATATTTCCATAAAGACTGTAATAAAATTCTTTTGTACAAAATATTAATTGTGAAATTTTTTTTAACGGGTAGGTAATACCCGAGAGATATATAAATTCACAATTAATATGTTACATTCTTCGAATCTGATTCAGCAAATCATCCATTATACTCCCTACTTTCACAACAATATACATTCTTTCATAGAAATCAAAACAACCATACTCATTCAAAATCTAATTACATATTCTGATTTTGAAATCTCAGAATTCGATTCAAGATATAACCGAAATCATCACTCTTAGATTCCTACATCTTTCAAAACTATACTTTGACTTCAAAACTGTCCTAGAACCTCATTTCTATTCATGGAACTCACAAAAAATATTTGTATCATTCAAAATCTTAGAACATCATATGTATATTAACAATTACAATATGTGTTCAAACACTTCAAAATTCCTAAAGACATGCGAGATGATGATCCAACCACATATTACCCACTGTCATGCATCTGAAAAGCTCTCGAAACCAAAGTTATAGTTTAACATGTATCCGTGTCAGATCCTTTGATATTTATTACCAAATATAATTTTTCAATCTCTTTTCAAAATAGACAGTTTTGTCACAGCTCCAGCAAATCACCTTCATTTGTTTATACAAATAAACCTTATTATAACAATGACCCCTTCATCATTGTTACCGGGGAACCTTTCATATCTCGCCACATTAGCAGTAAACTTATCAACAACTTCATTAACCTTCGACTTAAGCCTCTCCGAAAAGCCACTATACTTATTCATTAAAACCCCATCATGTACTCACCTACATCCTGTAACAATAATTGTCACACCAACTACTGGGAATTAGCAATCAGTATTTTGAATTTCGAGACAATTTTACGTCAAAAGTTATACATATAACGTCTATCTCCTAGACTTACATACTTCGAATGTGAATTTTCTAAAAAACATCCCAAACTATGAACTAGTTCTCCGAAATTGGAAAAATGTTGATGAAGCAGCAAAAACTGTAAACGACTTTAACAGTCAAAAGTTTGATGATAAAGAATAGTATGGTGGTAAAGCTGAGAAAAAGAAAAGGTTTGAAACTGGAAAACGGATTGAGCAGTCCATGAAAGAGGCTGTGGACAAATCACAAAGACTAAACCTGCCTTCAAAGGATCCAAATGATTCAGTGTCTACTGAAATCGTTAGCAAACAACTTACTTCTTATTCTAAACCTTCACAGACAAATCTTCTTCATCATCCATATTATCGTATCTTTTATTATAATATCTTCGATATTCCTGAAGATATTTTCACAACTATTCTTATCCGAAATCTTTTATCTCTTCGCAATATCTGCGTTACAACATAAAAAGAAACTTTGTTAGTTTCTAAATTCTAAAAAAACAATTGAATTTAAAATAGGAATGTTTTTGAAGTAGTGTTGGGAATTGAAGCATGAGTTAGTATAATATAATGACACTCGATCAACGTGATTATATTACAGTAAGTCATGCTGAGTTTCTAATGGAACGTGATGATTCACAGAACATACCGTCATTATGTACTGTTTACACGACTCTTACATTCTACCCAATTTCCAAACATATTAAAAACATATCATCTTGATAGCTCTATATTTTCGGATATTCTGGTAATTTGCCAAATCAAGATCGTGCCATTAAGATTTTCTTCTTGGAACATTAACTATGTTCATCCAAAAATTCATATCTATGAATTCTGGACCATTATTCGCTTGACTTAAGGTCGGGAAGAGAAAACGAAAGCATGAAGCTCCGAAATATAATGGAGAATATAAAGCCCGATAACAATCCCAAAATTACAAACCGTGTATATCAATGCGTATAGCAATATAAAGACACGGGAGAATAAAAAACACAATAACCCCAAGGTAATGGTAGAAGAAAATAACTTCCTCCGGTGGTAGATGAAAAAGAAGAATGACAGATATGAAAGTTAAGAGTATATCAAGAATCAATACTGGATGAAGCATATTAACGAATGCTTTAAAGTATGAATTGGGGAGAAAGACTAGAAGGTGTGAGCTATGGAAATAAAGAAACGAAGGGGGTGGAATTATAGTAAAATATCAGACAGAGAAATCGAGACAGATTATCGCATTTAATCAAAGAAGATCCTGATTTCCTTAATCGTCGAAGAACCAAATCTTATTGCAAAGATTTTCTTTAAATCCCATGAATTCCGAAAATCAATCATAACTACGTCATCGGTTAAAACGAATATACGTTTACTCATTTCACTCTCTTGCGATAGCTTCACTTATACTCTTCGCGTAATCAAATTGTTTTATCTATATTACTCAATGATGATAAAACTCTATTTATAAACTCATATTCGTCATGAAAACATTTTTATAGTTAGCCATGACGACCTCGATCAAATTTCGGGACGAAATTTCTTTAACGGGTAGGTACTGTGACGACCCGGAAATTTCCGACCAAATTTAAACTTAACCTTTATATGTTTCCGACACGATAAGCAGAATTTGTAATGTTGAATCTCAAAAAGTTTGGAACTACATTCATGTAATCAATTACCCTTTGACCGTGTTCGACGATTCGCGAACAATTATGTGTATATAGATATGTATATATAATATATAATATTAACTGAAAACATTAACAAAGTATTAGATATATAATACTTTACATGAACATATTTGTTTCGATATATTTATCGACAGAATTAAGAGATAATATCAAATAATTGAATTATCAGATACATTATGATATGATTACGGGCCTATGTTATGAGGTCCACTGTGATTTAAGAAATCTATTCTTTTTGACAACTCAATACTTAACCAGTATGATAAAGATAACGATATTTATATTTTATTTTATTAAATATATAAAATGATTTAAATTAATATTATATATATTTTTTTATACGCGTATTATACGTACATAGTTTTATACTTTTACTATACTTTAACTTTACCTTTACTTTACTTTTACTTTACTTTAACTTTAATAATTCATACTTTAATAATTCACTTTAATAATTCATACTTTAATAATTCACTTTAATAATTCATACTTTAATAATTCACTTTAATAATTCACTTTAATAATTCACTTTAATAATTCATACTTTAATAATTCATTTTAATAATTCATACTTTAATAATTCACTTTAATAATTCATACTTTAATAATTCACTTTAATAATTCAAAAATCTATTATAAATAGAATTCAATAGGTTTCATTATTTCATAGAAACTTGAAAATATATTTCTCTAAACTCTCTCAATCGAATTACATATATATATATATATATATATTTACTTAGTATTATTTCAAGATATTATTAGTATACATAAAATACTACGACGGAGTTATATTCAGACGATTTCAAAATAAGTTTTCAAATGGGATAGAGCTAAGGAAATTATGGGTTATAGCTATGAAGGTTATGGGTATTGATCGAGGGTATTGCTCGTGAGGTCAACCTAACGTTTATCATTTTCGTTGCGTCTACGTACTTTCCTGCAATATTGAATTACAATATTGATACGTGAGCATTCATATCTTATCTTTTATATATTAATAGTGTATCCCTAACTAGTGCTCGAGTATATATGATTATGCATGTTTGTATGATTAGTTTCGTCGTTAAATAGTTTATGATAAATCACGAATTTGATACATATGCTACTGAGATAAGTTATATGATATGCATGTCGTTGAAAAGCTGAAGAAAAAATTAATAACTTTTCATTTAGAAATCATGTGGTTTCGATGAAAGGATTAAAAGATATGGTCAACTGAATTATCATTAATTTTAATATTATTATTAAAACGATTATTATAACTGTTATCAGTTGATGTTATTGCTAAAATTATCTTTATTACTAAAAATTAATATTTTTATTGAAACTATCATTTTATTATTTTTATCATTATCATTATTATCAATATTATTTTATCAAATAAATATGCGTACAAAGATATTTTTACCACACGTAATGTAATTACATTAATAATACATACCACTATATTTTTATGATATTAAGTGAATTTTATAAATTTTATTACTTGAGATATATAAAAGTATATTTTTATCATATATGAATTTTAATATAAATTTTTATTTATTAATAAATGACTTGTATTATTTAGTATAATAAGATCTGATAAATATATTTAAATGTATAAAAATACTATATATAAGTTATATAATAAACATGTATAGATTTTGGAAGTCATTTTGGGTCAAGTTGACTTTTGTTGACTTTTGCATGTCGGTCTCGAGCATTAGGATTGTGATACACTACGAATTGACCTAAATTGTTACACAGATATTGACCAACATATAAATATATATACTTAATATAGGTTCGTGAATCTGAGACAAACCCTGCACTTGTTCAGTGCCGTCATATACATAATTGCTACGAAATACAGTATTGTGAGTTTCATTACTCCCTTTTTATATATATTTTTGGGCTGAGAATACATGCGTTATTTTATAAATGTTTTACGAAATAGGCACAAGTACTAAAACTAATTCTATGTGGGTTTAAACCAGAAATATACCCTTAGCTTGGTAACATTAAACTACTTGTCTATGTACGGTAGGCGCGAATCCTAAAGATAGATCTATTGGGCCTGACAAACCCCATCCTGACTATGGGATGCTTTAGTACTTCGAGGTTATTTTAAAACACACCTGATCTGGTGTACTTCAGAGGGTAAAACATGAACGTTAAGGCTTGTTACCGGGTGCCTACAACTTATAGAATACTTTTATACACTTGCGAGTGTACGGATATTTATAGAAACTGAAATCTTGTGGTCTATTACTATTACGGAAATGATGGATTATGATAAACTAATGAACTCACCAACCTTTTGGTTGACACTTTAAAGCATGTTTATTCTCAGGTATTAAAGAAATCTTCCGCTGTGCATTAGCTCATTTTAAGGATATTACTTGGAGTCATTCAAGACATACTTTGAAAGACGTTGCATTCGAGTCATTGAGTTCATCAAGATTAATATTAAGTCAATTATAGTTGGATGTAATATGAAATGGTATGCATGCCATCAATTTTTGATGTAAAGAAAGTTTGTCTTTTAAAAACGAATGCAATGTTTGTAAAACGTATCATATAGAGGTCAAATACCTCGCGATGTAATCAACTATTGTGAATCGTTTATAATGTATATGAACGGGTCCTTTCAACGTACGTGTGTCTATTTCGTAAAACAGTTATAAAAACAGTGCATGTATTCTCAGTCCCAAAAATATATATTGCAAAAGCATTTAAAAGGGAGCAAATGAAACTCACCATACTGTATTTTGTAGTAAAAATACATATGACGATAACGAACAAATGCAGGGTTGGCCTCGGATTCACGAACCTATATCATTTGTATATTTATTAATACACATATTTGTAATCGAAAAAGTTTATATAATAAATCTTGGATTATATATTATACTTATTTAGTTTGTGTATATATTCAAAATGTTTAATATTATTATAGTTATATATAGGTATATCTGTTTAGTGTTATAGAAAAATGCCTAAATTGTTATATATGAGTATTTCTAAAATAATTTGTTAATATAGTTAATATATACTTATAATAATATTTTAAAAACTTTTATTTTTAAATTCACAATACTTTTAATAATAATTATATTGTTATTATTGATACTTATAACAATAATAGAAATTTTATTGATACTGATAATATTTTTATTTCATAACACTCTTCCTAATATTCTAATATCTTCATATAAAAATAATACAAATAATGTTTAGTGTTATTACCAATCTTAATAATAATAGTAATAACTGTAGTTTTTAAATGAAACGAAAAGTTTGATATTAACAGTAACAAAAATAATACTTACTTTTGATAAAAATACATAATACTTAATGTTCATAATAAAAATAACAACAATATTAATGTTAATATTTATAGTGATACTACTTAATGATATTACTAGTAAGGATAATAATATTAGTAATAACAATAATAATAATAATAACAATTGTAACTAGGATTATGATAACGATAATAATAGTTGGTAACTACTACCTATATTAGCAAAAATAACAATAATAACTAATGTTCATAATACATATTGATAATACAATTACTAATAAAATTTTATTACTTAATGATAATAATAACAATAACAAAAATTAAAAGTGTAATAATAATAACAATAATAATAATTATCATAATAATAATAATAACCATAAAAAAATAATTTTGATAAATAAACTACCTTCCAAGCTTTTCTAAAAAAAACGTCCAGAGCTGGGCTCGAACCCGCGACCTCACGCTCACACAAAACACGCCTAGACCATCCCACCATTCTCTGTTTTCTGATTTAATCTCCATTCTAAATCTATATATTTATTAATTTTCTGTATCCACTTCACCTTCTTCATTCTTTAATCGACCTCCACAGATCAAATCTTCATAACCGATTTAGATACCTCAAACCAATCATAACTAACCAAAATCAAATTTTTGTATAAATTGGAAACGAAAAATATATAAAAAAAAAATGAAACTGCTGATGCAGTTCACGAAAGGAAAAAAAATAAAAACATGATTTTCGATTTCCATTTTAAAAACGTTTTGATTAATTGTTACAACCTAAACTAGGTGTTAAATTGTTTATAAAACCTTCTGAAATCCATAAATAAACTTGATCAATAACAGAGATTTCCAATTTAATCGAATAACAGATAGTTGACTTTTAAACTTATAACTTTGACTCCGAAATTCGTTTTTGATTTCGCAAATTAAGACGTAAGAATTTACAGAAAGATTCATAACATTATTTAGATCACTTCTGCATTTATAAATTTTAGAGATTGAATCAAAACACAAGCTTATGATTCTTACCCCTTCGACAGAAACAGGATCGGTTTTTCTTTTCTGTTTGGTATTATTTTGAAATTGCATAATAGAAATTAGAGTGTATAATTGAATTATTGATGTTAGAAATCTAATGATTCCTCTTTTAAACGTGAACTCATCGATTAATAAAGGGAAGAAAAAAAATTCGACAGAGTATCACGAGTGTAGCAGAAGAGAAAAAAAATAATTAAAACAGATTATGTCAGGTACCATTTTTTACGCGTGATATATATACCCCTCTATATATGTAATATTTAACTTTAATAATTAATAATTATATTAATATTAATAATAATAATTATTATAATAATAACTAACAACAATATTGATTTATATATATCAGTATTTATCGTAAATATATGCATATATTGATATATCTCTTATTGTATTTTATAACACACTATTTTTGTATATTTCTTTATTTATTATTATTATATTTTTTTATAGATTTTAATTAATCTATATATTAAATATTAAGTATAACTATAGTAATAATAATACTCTTAATGTTATAATATTACAAATTTTTAATAATATAATTGAAATAATAACATTACTAATAATAACAACATGAAATGATATTAATATTATTATTATTGATAATGCTACTAATGATTGCTAATTATAAACTTTTAATATCTAATATCAATACAATTAAGAATTAAGATATAACAAGTTATATGTATTTATGTATATATCTATATCCGTATCTCGCGTATATGTTTATATTTGTATATTATTTATATAAAGATATTTAAAATTAATTTTATTATTAGTAATGAAACTAATAGTAATAGTAGATTTAATAATGATAACAATACTTGTACACCTCGGGCTTCATATATTTTGTATATTTTAATAATAATAATAATGATACAAATGTTAATATCAACATTTATAATGATAGTTGGGTTAATAGTATAATTTTTACATTTTCAATATACACCTAATAATAAATATGTACAGAAATCATTTGTTATATTTAGTAACAACTTAATTGTTATTATATCATTTATTATTTTATAATTTATATCTTACAATTAATCATATATTATATCTAATTATTATATATACTCTTATATTTATATTTATATATTGACATATTTATTTACACATAAACGTTCGTGAATCGTCGAGCACAGTCATAGGTCATTTGATTATATAAACATAGTTCAAAGTTTTTGAGATTCAATCTAGTAGACTTTGCTTATCGTGTCAAAATCATATAAAGATTAAAGTTTAAATTTGGTCGGAAATTCCCGGGTCATCACAGTTGACTTCCAGAATTCAAGGAATTTAGAGAAAATCTTTGAAATCTATAAAAGATTTGATTCTTTGAAAATTAAGGAAAGTAGGATCTTCTTTGATTAAATGCGTTGATCTGTCCCAATTGCTCTGTCGGATATTTCAATATAAATCCATTCCCTTATTTTCCTTATTTCCACAACTCACATTTCCTATTCTTTCTCCCTCAATTCATACTTTTGTTTCCTCTTCCCGATTTTAAATCAAGCGAATAATGGTCCAGAATTCGTAGATATGAAGTTTCAAATGAACATGACTAATGTTCTAGGAAAGAAACGGTAATAGCACAATTTGACTTGTCAGATTACCAGAATTCAAGGGAAAAGATAGGACTATCAAGAAAATATTTTCTTGATATGTTTATAGATTAGATAGAATGTAAGAGTTGTGTAACATGACATGATGACATTATGATCTATGAATCATCCCGTTCCATTTAGAAACTCAGCATGACTTACTGTAATATAATCACGTTGATCAAGTGTCATTATATTATACTAACCCATGCATCAATTTCTAACACTACTTCAAAAACATTCATAGTTTAGACTAGAAAGTTTACAGAATACAGAAACTAAGTAGTTTCTTATATGATGTAACACTGATATCGCGAAGAGATAAATAATTTCAGATAAGAATAGTTATGAAAATATCTTCAGAAATATCGAGAATATTTATAATGAAAGATACTATGATATCTTAGAATTTCTAATATCAAAGGATGATGATGAAGATTTGTCCGTAAGGGTCTAGAGTTAGGAGCAAGGTATTTGCTAAAGACTTCAACATATACTGAATCCTTTGGATTCTTTGAAAGCAGATTTAGTCTTTGTGATTTGTCCACAGCCTCTTTCATGGTTTGCTCAATCCGGTTTCCAGTACAATTTTCCATTGAGTAGTTCCAACACTTCATTCTTTATCATCAAACTTTTGGTTGTTAACGTCATTTACAGTTTTTTTGTTGCTTCATCGGCACTTTCTGAAATTTAGAGAACTGATTCGTAAACTGGGTGCTTTTCAGAATTTCAGAATGGAGGATCATAATTCTAAGAGATAAATGTTATATGTATACATATAACTGTTGATGTAGAAACGCTACGAGATTCAAAATACTGATTGCTAACTCCCGATAATTGGTATGGTAATTCTCGTTGTAAGATGTGGATGAGTATATGATAGGGTTTCGATAAAAATAATGATTTTTCGGAAGTCAAAGATCAATAAAGTTACTGGTAAGTTTACTGCTAATTGTGGTGGAATATAAACAGGTCCCCGGTAACAAAGGCGAAAAGACAACGTATATATCAAGATTATAATAAGGTTGTTTCGAACGAAAAGTCGAAGTTGACTTGCTGGAGCTGTGACAAAATTGGCTAATTTGGAAAGATATTGCAAAGTTATTTTCGGTAATAGTAACGCTAAAGGAATTAGCACAGCTACGCGTTAAACGTTTACTCAGTTTCCGAGAATTTTTCAGGTGCAATACTATATGCATAAATCTTTCCTTCCGTAGATGATGTGCGGTTGGTTCATCCCACGGTTGAGGTGTTTTCAAGAATTATGAAAGGTTTGAACGCGGATTGTAATCGTCAAGATGAAATCAAGTGGAAAACTTGAAGAATTGTTTAATTTCATATGTTATAATCAATATTTTAACTCATTTTAATTGTCCAATGTCGGCAGTCCACAGTTGATATGTAACGACCCGACCAAAACCGTTATTGACGGCGCCGTTAACTTAGGTCCCGTTGCGTGGTCGTAGTCCCTATATGAGACTCGTTTGACCAAAATTATGTCGCATTCATTTGAAAGGTACAAGACTTGCAAGTCTTGTACCTTTCAAATGAATGCGACATAATTTTGGTCAAACGAGTCTCATATAGGGACTATGACCACGCAACGGGACCTAAGTTAACGGCGCCGTCAATAACGGTTTTGGTCGGGTCGTTACAGGTGGTATCAGAGCGTTGGTTGTAGGGAACTAGGACGTGCATTAGTGTGTCTAACAGAGTCGTTAGGACGCATTAGTGAGTCTAGACTACAACCGGATAGTTAGCATTTGCATTCTGACATACATTTGCTATAGATAGCACTTACTTGACTACTTGTGCATTATACTTGAATCATTCTTAGGCAAACTTTTTAATGGTACCCAACCTTCATCCTACGAACTCGTATTCCGCCACTTTTTGGTAACACACGTAAATTCATGATTCATACACGTATGGATGACGACGACTTCATTAGTCACACTTGTTCGGGAACTCTGTCTCCCGGATTGTTATTTGCCACCGTTTCAACTTACTATCGGTTTCCCACTGGTGTTTCTTACTATCTACTTTTTGGTGTTACTACCATCACTACTCTAGGTGAGTATCGTCATCAACATTTATCACTACGGTTGCGTGCTACTCGTTATCATGACTCGTTACTCTTTTCATACCTAAATACATTATTGTTTGAATCGAACCGATTTGACGTTAACAATCATTTATACATTTCCCGCGGGGAAACGCTTCTTTAGAGTTGTAGAAACTATTTCGATTTAATACGAGTCACGTTTGAGACGTCGTTACATTTTGTTTATTTTAGATTTTCGCGATGACACGAACTTGAATCTATAGAGTGATGTGGGGATGGAGGTATGAGTTAGCGTAATATAACGACACTCGATCAACGTGGTTATATTACAGTAAGACATACCAAAGTTCTAGTGACGCGTGATGGTGGTTAGACTCGATCAACCTAAACACCACCATGTGCCATGTACATGACTTCATCTTTTCAGGTTTGGACATCCGAAAACTCCGAGAATATTTATAACAACCATGCCGGGGACACACCTTCAATTATTGTCAAATTATATTTATGCTTCCGAATGAATTACCGATTCCATTCGACTTCAACCGTATGTCACACGGGTATACTAGCTCGTCCTCGCGCAGTCTTATTGACTAATTACAATTTACTCGTTATGCTCGCACTGAGGCGGAAACTTCTCTCTCACCACACTCGTACTTCCGGTTCAGGAGGTCCTTATTCTAAATTCCCAATGGAGAGAGACTCTCCACGTTATACTAGTATTCACCTCGAGGGTGAATAGTTCCGACGAACGTTTTTCTTTCAGAAACCGAGGAGAACTTGCCCCGACGAACGTTTTTGGAAACCGATAAATCTTCCGCGACGCGAATTTTCTTGAGAAACTTGTCCTAGCTAACGTTTTCAATTCCTAGCAAACTTGTTCAATATGCCTTAGGGAAATGTACCCCGTTTCGGATCGAGGTCCTCGTTTCACTTCTAGATTTTGGAGTACCTTACAAAAAGCCTCGGGACCGCGTTTAGACATGAGTACCGCGTACCATCCACAACCCGACGGACCGAACAAACATGCGATTTAAACCTTGGAAACCATAATACGAATTTGTATTACCAACTTCAAATTTACTTGAGAAAAGTATTTTCCTTTAACCGAATCCTCGTACTACAATGATTTTCATTCGAGTTTTAACGTCACTCCTTTTGAAACCACATGTGACCGGAAACGTCATTCTCCTTTGTCGAACCAAGTAAACGATGATCAATTCACCGGGGCCGAGGTTATTCATGAGCAACCGAGAAAATTTATTCATATTCAGGTAAAACCCTACGCGACTCGTAATCACCAAGAGCTACGCCAATGTTAGACGTAAACATTTCAAATAAACCGCGTCACGTTAAGAGTCGCACCTTGGAAAGGTGCAATCCGTTTCGGGAAAACGTAGGAAGCTAAATCCGCGATATTTTGATCCTTTAAATTCTTGGGGTGTTTTGGACTCGTCGCTAGCCGTTTAGACTTTTCCGACTCATTTTGGGTCTCCGTTTATCCTACATCCGATGTATCAACTCGAAGACGTGTTTTGCGAAACGAGAACTTGTTATCTTCTTTGATGAACTCACTATCGACGATAAACCTCACTTCCTAGGAGGACCGGAAACCATAAAAATCATGGAACCAAACCTTAAAACAACATACGACCCCGACCTTCAGGTTCGTTGAAATACCCTAGAACGTACTTCTCCTTCATTCGTAGAATTTGGCAACACAAAATCTCGAGGAAGATTCAACAACTACTACTTCCAACTAAATTTCGGGACGAAATTTCTTTTGAGGTGTGGATAATGTAACATCCCGCGTTTTTCCGTTAAATTTATTTTTAACACCGTCTTTTTTTTTTATAATATCTTTCGCTATTTAAATTCCCAATTTCCGTTGACTAACGTTTATAATATTCTCGTTATTTAATTATAACATCACTCGTCTACTCGAGCGTTTTTAAAATATTCGTTTGGTTAAATCCCGCACCCGCTTTGAAACTCGAGGGACCGGAGTTGCCAAATGGGCAAACTAGTTGACTAGGTCAACTAGTCAACCCATTTTTCCACCATTCAATCCCTCCCTCTCTCTCTCTCTTTCTTTCTTTTTCTCTCAAGAACACAAACATAATTCATCATCTAAATTCGGATCGGGAAGCAAACTTCAAAACAAATTACATATTCGTGATCCTCTCATCATCCTCTTCGATTTGGTACCAATTTCATCCATTTTGGGTAACATTTCTAAAACACTAAATTTTCTCTAAATTCGTGTTTTTGACTTGAAATGTTGTTAGTTAGTGTCTATGGCTCGTGTATAACATGAATATATGATTTGTATGTTCGATCTTGATGTTTTGGTGTAACTAGCTTGAAAATGAAAAGTGTATGCTTAATCTTTGATTTTGGATGATGAAATGTGTTTAGATGTTAATGTTTGTGTGTTCAAAGTGTTAGTTACTTCAATAGCTTCGTTTTGGTGTGTTGATTGACATGAAAACCTTACATTAACATGATTAGTGATTTTGAGGTTTGGTTAGGGTTTGACAACTCTTAAAACGAACTTTTGATGCGTTGAATGCTTATTAATGTTATTGATAAAGTGTTTAGTTGTATTACATGTTTCATTACCTTCAAAACGGCATATCATATGTATAAATCGGATTCCCGAAACTTGAATTGCAATTGATGAACTTGAAACCTTGTTTTGGAACGTTTAACGAACTTTCGACGAGATTTTTGTTGCCTAAAATGATAAATTTGATTTAGGAAATGTATCTAGTTGTGTTCCGTGTCGAAAGAGCTTTCCGGTGATATAAAATACATGTCTTGATTGTTTGCGGATCATAAACTAGGATTGATTGAAGTTTGGCTCGTGCCTTGTGTTTTCTGCAAACAGGACCTGTAAGCCTCTTGGGACGCCGTCCCAACCTCCTAGACGCCGTCCCACCTTTTGAACCTAGACGCCGTCTAGGGTATCAGGACGCCGTCCCACCCTTCAATGTGGGACGCCGTCTAGCCATTTGGGACGCCATCCCATTGTACTAAAACTGGCTGTTTTGCTTGGTCATTTGACGTAAAATGTTTGATATGCTACGGACCTCCGATTAACATGAAACTTGGCCAACATGCTCATATATGATTATATAACTTAGAAAAATTGTCGGATACCCGACCCGACATCGTTGACTTTGACTTTGACCAAGTTTGACTTTTAGCCAAACTTAACCAAACTTTTATACAATCATTCTAACATGCTTTTATACTTGTTTCTTGTATGAAACTTGACAACGTGATTCACATGCTATACTTAATCGAGCCGTAACGAGCCATAGGACTAATTGAACACATTTCACCCGACCTTGTGTCGTAACCGGTTAATTGATACAACTTACTTGTTTAGGTCAAGGCTAAGCAACTTTCATGCATACATTACTTTGTGAAGTACTATTATACTCGTGCACTCGAGGTGAGATCATAGTCCCACCTTTGCAAATACTTTTATTCTTTTAAATCGTGGGCTGAGAAACATATACATTACATACTTATATACATTTCACATGTATATATACTTTTCATACTTTTATACTTTGAACACAAATGCGAATACAAAGATACAGACGAGTTAGAACAAAAGTCCTCAATCCAATTATCATTAGTTCCACTTGCAGGGTGTAAGTGTAAGCGAGTGATTATGTTGTGTGGCCATACGGGTTTAACGAACCCTCATTCAGACGGTTCGCTACCGTTAGTGGATGAAATATAATTTCAACGTGCATAGTGTATGTTCTAACACTATATTCAAAATTCAGAGGGAAGATTCAGTTAAGCTTTGGTAATTGGGTGCTCGCAATACAAACTACATTCTTCGGAATAAATACGATTTGGATAATCATCTATACAAACTATTGTGGTTCAAAAACAACGTTTACAAATACATCTATGATTTCACCAACGTTTTTCGTTGACAGTTTTCTATATGTTTCTCAGGTTCATACTTGGCTATTTGATACATGCTTCCGCGTACATTCATACTTGCTTGGGGTCAAGCATACATGCATACACTCTGATTTCATGCTTGGAGTCAAGCATACATACGTGCATACGCTAGTGATAGCACCTTTGGATTCAAACATATTGTTTACATACTTACGCTATTTATAGCAACTGTGTTTTTAAACTAATTATGTCGCAAGTTATTTCATTTATACTTTATGACTTTTGTAAACTTAGACTTGTTGTCGAATGGTTTTGTAAACTAAACTTGCAAGTCTTGTACCTTTCAAATGAATGCGACATAATTTTGGTCAAACGAGTCTCATATAGGGACTACGACCACGCAACGGGACCTAAGTTAACGGCGCCGTCAATAACGGTTTTGGTCGGGTCGTTACATGATAGTCCACAGTTAATAGTCCAGTAATTCATATATAGCTTAATACATAATATTCGAATTAATTAATACGTATCGTGAACCGTGTACATGTCTCAGACTCGATCAACTCAAAGTATATATATTATTGTATAATCACCCTCAACCCTGTATAGCTAACTCCAGCATTACTGCATATAGAGTGTATATAGTTATTCCAAATAATATATATAGATGCGTCGATATGATATGTCAAAACCTTGTATACGTGTCCCGATATTTAAAGTGCGTAAAATAAATAACAGAAATTAAATGACGATAAATAAAGTGCGTAAAGTAAATAACAGAAATTAAATGATGATAAATAAAATTGCGATAATTAAATTCCGATAAATAAACTGCGATAAATAAAATGTAATCAGTTAGCTAGGAACAGTTAGCTAGGATTTTTGTTAGCGTGGATTCTTAATAGAATTTCTCATAGTTAATTCGTTTGTTTCTAACAAATTTTTATTTTGTCCAATGTTTTCTTCATTATGCCACTTGTTGGATTCTGATAGATCAAAATCCAAATATGAAATTGAATGAAAATGGTTATTTTGCGGTGAACGGATACGTATATCGGTGGTTGTAAATAGGATAGTAAATGACTGTTGAATTAGATTTGAAAGAATCTACAGTGTACTTATTAATGTGAAATCTGAATATTCCTCGGGTATTACCTACCCGTTAAAATATTTTCACCATTAACAGTTTGTACAAAAGAATTTTTAATTACAATCATTATGAAAATATAGTTACATATATATTTTCTTCAGATGTAATCATGGATTTAATGAGTTAATATGATATTAATCTTATTTGATTTACCGTCAAAACTAGAATACATAATCTCTAAAACATTAGAGATTACATAATCGTCATGAAGAACGAAGATAATTGATGTAGAACGATACGTAGAGCGATGATTATACTCGAGGTACAGAATGAGATGTTGAGGCATGGATTGTTGATGGTACTGGTGCTGTTACTGATGGTACTGTTGGTGCTGGTGATGTTGTTGAAGCTGGTAAATTTTGCACCATATTCTCCAATTTGATTACTCGAGCGCGAAGTTTGTTGACTTCTTCTATTATTCCAGGATGATTGTCGGTCAGAACGAGCGGATGAATAAGGTTTAGAATTTGAGATAGTATATAATCGTGGCGAGATATTCAGGAAATGAGGGTGAAAATGGTGTTGCGGATAGGTTCGCCGGTAAGTGCTTCAGGTTCTTCACCAAGAGGTGAATTCGGTTGACGGAAAGGATCACCTTCTTCTTGTCTCCAATGATTAAGTAGACTACGAACCCATCAGATGAATTGGGGATGGCAGATTGGCTGATTCATTCTGGTGACTCTGCTTCCGGAGCTTAGGTGAAACTCCATATCGAAATAGCTGTCGGAATCCGAGGAATTCGAACTGGTTGAGGGATTCATCTCGTACGATCAGATGAAGGATTTTCGATAATAAATAGATTATAGGATGTAGATTAGTACCCTGCAATACATAATTTACATATGCATATATAATACTAAAATCCCATAAGTTACGGAGGAATCTACGGAATCTGTTAGGCAAAGGTAACAATAACAGATACGCTAAGATATGAATTAGCAGATATGCTAAGATATGAATTTTGTCTATACACTATTCATGCAATCATTGCAGTATGATGTGTCTAGACTAAAAATGATAAGCAGGTAATTTTTCGACAAAAATGATAAGCAAAACTTTTGACATGCAGACACGGTCGAAGTCCAGACCCACTAATGCATCTAAACAACTACTAGTTAGACACACTAATGCAATACCTGGTTCGCTAAGACCACCACTCTGATACCAACTGAAAGGACCCATCCTAATCCATCCAGACGAATACATTACATTTGGTTACATCGCGAGGTACTTGACCTCTATATGGTACATTTTACAAACATTGCATTCGTTTTGAAAAGACAAACTTTCCTTACATCGAAAGTTGACGGTATGCATACCATTTCATAATACATCCAACTATAATTGACTTAATAATAATCTTGATGAACTCAACGACTCGAATGCAAAGTCTTTTGAAATATGTCATGAATGACTCCAAGTAATATCTCTAAAATGAGCAAATGCACAGCGAAAGGTTTATTTCATACCTGAGAATAAACATGCTTTCAAGTGTCAACCAAAAGGTTAGTGAGTTCATTAGTTTATCATAAATAATCATTTCATAATTTTTAATACACCACAAGATTTCATATTTCCATTTCTCATAAACATACGTCACATGCATAGAGACAAAAATCATTCATATGGATTGAACACCTGGTAACCGACATTAACAAGATGCATATAGAATATCCCCATAATTTTGGGACACCCATCGGACATGATAATTTTGAAGTACTTAAGCATTCCAAATTCCAGAATGGGGCTTGTTGGGCCCGATAGATCTATCTTTAGGATTCGCGTCAATTTGGGGGTCTGTTCCCAAATTCTTAGGCTACCAAGCTAAAAGGGGCATATTCGGCTTCGATCCATTCAACCATATAATGTAGTTTCAATTACTTGTGTCTATTTCGTAAAACAGTTATAAAAATAGCGCATGTATTCTCAGTCCCAAAAATATATATTGCAAAAACATTTAAAAAGGGAGTAATGAAACTCACTATACTGTATTTTGTAGTAAAAATACATATGAAGACATTGAACAATGCAAGGTTGGTCTCGGATTCACGAACCTATATCATGTATATATATATTAACGCATATAATTGAAATCGAACAAATTTATATTATTAGTGATATACCTGTTATTTTTAATAAATTATATGTTATATGTTTTAAATATAGTGTTATGTACTAATTGTTATTTGATAAAATAATACTAATACTAATAATTAAAAAGTTGTAATTTCTTTATAATGATAATAATACTGATATCAATAATGTCAATTTAAATAATAATAAAAATAATAATTTGATTAATAATGTATTTTTTTAATAAAAATATGGTTTTAGTAAAAATGATAATTTTAACAATAATGATAATACTAATATTTACTGATAATAATAAATCATAGTATGATAGTAATAATAATACTTAACTTAACAACAATAATAATAATATTCATTTTTGTAACTATACTCATAATCATAAATTACCTTTGTTTCATGTATTAGTACTAATAATAACAATAATAATAATTTTAATACTAATAATAATAATAATAATAAATATACATATTACATATATTAGTAATAATAATAGTATTAATAATTATAATACTTATAATATTATCAATAATTAATAATGATGTTCATAATAATAATTCTAAGATTCATTATACTTAATACAAACAAATATTAATTATAATACCAATAATAACAATAATAAAAATAATATTAACATTTAATAATAATAATAGTAATAATAATAATTTTTAAAAAGGAGAACTACCTCAAAAACTCCTTTAAAAAGAAAACACCTCGAACCAGACTCGAACTCAAGACCTCTCGCTAACCAACACCCCTTCTAACCACTGCACTACGACTACATTTCTGAATTAAACCACACCCTCTATTTAATTAACCCGTATTTATTTTTTTCAAGCCCACAATCCATCAAACACGGCCCAACAGTGAAACAGCCTTTGGCCCAACAAAAGTCCAATATTATGACAATTGCTTCGGCCCAACACAAATTAGAGATGTTTAAATTATGCCATTTGAAAAAAAATGTTCGTCTAGCTAGTTAATCCACACCTCCTCACAACTTTAACAATAAAAGAAGTTCGCTTTTTTTTTAGAATTCGGTCACCCCACCTTACTGGTCCCACTCAATATCTTATTACTTCCACCATTCCCACTAACAATACTAAACGTTTTACTCCCATTTCCTACTAATGATTTTGCAGTTGTTGAACGGACCTCACTCCCATCAAATTAACTAAATGAATACAATGATTAGGGCAGTGACACTATAGAATTCTTCTTGACACATGCCAAAATCACCTGAGTAATTGATTTATCATGGGCATAATGAAGGAAGCCGGTCGGATGTGATTTCTCATCTTTAAGCTTATATTTTACTTCCGGTGGAGATGGCGTATTGTGATGGTTTTAACAGAAAACAAGCGTAGAAACAGTAGTATGTAAATCATGATGGTGGGTGTCGATGGTTCTAAATGAAAACAGAAACAAATGAGAGAGAGAAGAGAGAGATAAGGATGGTTGTCGATGGTCACTGCGGTGGTTGATGGTGGTAGATGGGGATGAGTAGAATAGAAACGTAATAAGATCGAGCAAGGTGAGGTTTGATCGAGAAAAAAAATAATATGAAAAGTGGTTGTTGCATCGTGGGGGTGATGGTTTTGTGGTGCTGATGGAAACATGAACCAGGAAAATCGCAGCCCTCCTTTGGTCTCGGATTGCTGTTGTCGAGTAGGAAATGAATCAAAATAGTTTGCAGGGAACGATGGTAGTAGATGGCGGTTTAGGGTGGTCGTTTTGGTAATCGAACATGCAGTAGCAACGCATGATGATGGTTGTAGTGTGGTGTCCTCTGAACACAAACAAGGAAGGATAATCGATTAATAGGTGGCGGTTTAAAAGGTAATTAAGAGGGTGGTCTTGTTTATCAAGTAAGAAAACGAGAACGAGCAGTAGAAATACAAGATGGTTAGATGGTTGTAGGATAATGATAATATGGGTGGTGTTGAAATGGATCGGTGGTGGTGGTTAAGAATAGTAAGTGATGTTTGGTGGCAGTTTAGATGAAGGTGGTGGTTAATGTTATGGTGATGATGGACTTCGAAACTAAAATAGATACAAGTTCTCGGTTTATTGAAGCATGAATGACTCTATGGTGATGGTGTCGGGTTTGATCAAGAAGAAAAGAAGTGGGTTTAGTGTGATTTAAGGTGGTGGCAGATAATGAGTTGTCAATGATGGTGGTGGTAACCGATGTCTAAGGTGGCGGTGATGATGGCTTTATGATGGCCGGTGGTGGCGGATAGAAGTAGAGAAGAAGAATTGAAAACTAATGAGGGTGTTAAACTTCATTCCCATATGTGACATGTATATATATGAATCATGATATATCTATATATTATCATAAATTCAATTTAATAAATAATAATAATAATTTATAATAACAATCAATCAGTGTACTCTATGTCTTCAAATTATGCACAGGAACATAGGCTACAGTGATGAATAGTAATCTTTAATTACATTCACGGATGCAAATATGAGTTGGAGTAAGTGGGTTTATCGTACATATATAACATATAATTGAAGTGACCCGTCCTAATCCATCCGGACGAAGTCCGTATCGATTATAAACGATTCACAACAGTTGATTACATCGCGAGGTACTTGACCTCTATATGATACATTTACAAACATTGCATTCGTTTTTGAAAAGACAATCTTTCATTACATCGAAAGTTGACGGCATGCATACCATTTCATAATACATCTAACTATAATTGACTTAATAATAATCTTAATGAACTCAACGACTCGAATGCAACGTCTTTTGAAATATGCCACGAATGACTCCAAGTAATGTCTCTAATATGAGCTAATGCACAGCGGAAGATTTCTTTCATACCTGAGAATAAACATGCTTTAAAGTGTCAACCAAAAGGTTGGTGAGTTCATTAGTTTAACATAAATAATCATTTCATAATTTTTTTAATAGACCACAAGATTTCATATTTCCATTTCCCATAAACATACGTCCCATGCATAGAGACAAAAATATCATTCATATGGATTGAACACCTGGTAACCGACATTCACAATATGCATATAAGAATATCCCCATCATTCCGGGATCCTCCTTCGGACATGATATAAATTTCGAAGTACTAAAGCATCCGGTACTTTGGATGGGGCTTGTTGGGCTCGATAGATCTATCTTTAGAGTTTGTGTCAATTAGGGTGTCTGTTCCCTAATTCTTAGATTACCAGACTTAATAAAAAGGGGCATATTCGATTTTGATCATTCAACCATATAATGTAGTTTTGATTACTTGTGTCTATTTTGTAAAACATTTATAAAAGCAGCGCATGTATTCTCAGTCCCAAAAATATATATTGCGAAAGCATTTAAAAAGGGAATAATGAAACTCACCTAATGTATTTTGTAGTAAAAATACATATGACTATATTGAACAATGTAGGGTTGGCCTCGGATTCACGAACCTATATCAAGTATATATATTAACACCTATAATCACATAATTCCTTCCATATTATATATATATATATATATATATATATATATATATATATATATATATATATATATATATATATATATATATATATATATATATATATATATATATATATATATATATATATATATATATATATAAGTGTTGTAGTTATATTTAATATAAATATATAATATTTAATTGTTATATAAAAATAATACTATTAATTCTGGTAATAATAAAAATGATAATAATAATAATAATAATAATAATAATAATAATAATAATAATAATAATAATAATAATAATAATAATAATAATAATAATAATGTTAAAAATTGTAATTTTAATGTTAAAAGTGTCAATGATAATAATAGATATTATGATATTAATATTAGTAATAATGATAATTAATCTACATATAATAACAATAGCAAATATACTAATAATAATAATAATAAAAATTTAGTAACTACCTCAAAGAATAAGTTCCAAAAATGAATGCCTTTGCCCGGGCTCGAACCCATGACCTCCCGTTTGCCCAAAACACCTCCAACCATTCGACCACTTATGTTTTTCAGTAATTGAAGCTATTCAATAATTATTTAACTCGTTCCTAATCTGGCCCAGACCTGATTCAGCCCAACAGGGAAACAGAAGCCCATCATGTTTTAGTTATATCCACTAAACAGCCTAGTAACCACTTTTAATTTAAATTGACCGATGGGTTTATGGGTGTTGGCGATGAGGGTTTGAACCAGGAACAATGACGTGCACTAGTATCAACGATGGGTCTCGTTTTCTTTTTGCTCGACTGAAAATAAAACTATAAACAAGCGGTGATCATCAGATACTAATGATGATGGGTTGTATGCCCGGCTAACAGAAAAAAAAAATTGAAGAGTATATGGCGATAAGATGATAAAGGTGATGATTTTGTGGTGATTAAAGAAAAAAAAAAAAAGACGTGTAAAGGGAATTGTCACATAGCAGTACCATAAAGCACCTATATCAATTATCACTTCATGTAACTATATTCATCGTGATTTTTATCAACTCATATCATCATCATTATACCATCCGTTATCGTTCTCATCATCTTAACATAATCCTCATCATCATCAAGAAATCACATAAAATCATGATCTATCCACATCCATCATCAACACTCGATATCATTGAACCATCTTCACCGTACCATTAATCATTGTTTTCACTAGTCACCATCACCATTTACCCTTTAATCACCATTACGTATAATGATAGAAAATTTAAATAGAAGTTGTAGTGACATAATAGCACCCTCAATATTTTCTCATTCATACATCATTATCATTTAAAAATATATAAAAGATCTGTGATCCATTTTCTTGGTCGGCCACAACATAACATTTGTTTACACTTGCATATTCTTTTCCTTGTATCCGACAACCACTCAATTAGTAAAAAGGAAATGGGTGGGAATAATAGTGAATTGAACAAGTGGGTATATAAAAAAAAATTTGTGGGTTTGGTTTAGTTTAACGGGAAACAGAAATATGTAAGCAACTCATACCAATCTCATCGAAATCGTTGTTTTCATTACTCATCATTATCTAACACCATTAAGTCATTATCATCTTCTTCAGTTGTCATCTTCCTTGCGTATAGAAATAGAAAGAAAAAGGTATAAACACACTGCAGTAATAGTGATTAAAGAAGGTTACAGGTTTCTTGGTTGAGTTTGTTGATCACGAAGTGAAGAGAAGAGAAGTAGAGAGTGAGGGAATAGAAGAGGGAGGGAATAGAAGAGGGAGGGAAGTGGTGGTTGTCAGTGGTTATGGAGGTGGAGGTGGCGGTTTATCCGGTGGTGTATGGTGGCTGAAAAAGGTGGTTAAAATGATGGCTGTCAACGAAGGTAGAAAAGGAAATACAATTAGCGGGTGTTGGGGTGTTCGGTTTTGTTTCTTAGTCGAACAAGAAAGAGAGAGAAAAATAAAACTCTCTGGTTTCGGGTTTGCAACTTGATCACAAGGAATAGCTAACACAAAAAGAAATGCAGCAATAGACTTTGGTAAAAAAAATAATAATTGATGTAGTAGTTAGGAGATGGAAGATAATTTGTAGATCTTTAGTTGTGGGGTTACAGAAGAAAATACAAAGCATATGTGGGTTGATAATTGAAACATGACAAAATCATAGTGGGGTGTGTCGTGTGTGTCTGTACGATATAACCACATACCACATAACAAGTTGGTGATATTTTATGTGGATTTTCATGAATATATATATATATATATATATATATATATATATATATATATATATATATATATATATATATATATATATATATATATATATATATATATATATATATATATGTAGAATATTAATATTAATATAATAATGATAGTGATTATATATTAATTAAATTTAACTAAGGATGGAACGTGTAATTAAATCACATTAGCCGCCTCATTTCAATTTCTTGTGCCGACGTTTTAAAACAAGTATATATCGTGTTCCGTTGATAATTAGTGACGAATAAAAATCTTCGGAAAAATTCTAAATTTTTAAATTAACTATATTTATTTATTTTGATCATTATGGTATAAAATTTGTTCATTACTTATTAAATAAAAATTACATCAACTGTCCCTCCCATTTATGGGTAAAATATAAAAATTGTTGAAATTAAATAACTAGGTCCTAGATATAATTTGAGTAAGCCTAAAATTTATAGAAATCATTTTCGTAACACCGTTTATTTTAAAATTAGAATAGTTTGAATTTTACTTACTTAATATCATTCAGAACATCAGATAAGTATTACAATTATTTAAATTTATTTTTAATATACTTTATTTATATATATAGAAATATATATTAAATAATTATTATTATAATATCCTATTTTTATTTTATTAATTTTTTTGTATCAACAACATATACTACTTAAAATTATATTTCAAATTATTATTAATATATATACATACACACATATCTATTTACAATTAATTGTTCGTGAATCGTCGAGCACAGTCAAAAGGTAATTGATTATATGAACATAGTTCCACAATTTTCAAGACTCAACATTACAGGCTTTGCTTATCGTTTCGAAATCATATAAAGATCAAGTTTAAATTTGGTCGGAAGTTTTCCGGGTCGTCACAGTACCTACCCGTTAAAGAAATTTCGTCCCGAAATTTGAGTGAGGTCGTCATGGCTAACAATAAAAATGTTTTCATGACGAATATGAGTTGATAAGTAGAGTTTCATCATCATTGAATAATTTGGAATAAACGATTCGATTACTCAAAGCGTATAAGTGAAGCTATCACAATGGATTAAGATAAGGTAATAGATATTTGTCCTTTTTTTTTACGTAGTCATGGTTGAATTTAGAAAATAAGGTTCGTCTTAACTTCTGACGTCATCGTGGTTGAATTCCGGAATTCAAGGGATTTAAAAGAAAATCTTGAAAATCTATAAGATCTGATTCTTTGAGATTTATGGAAATTTAGGATCCTCTTTAATTTAATGCGATTATCTGTCTCGATTGCTTTGCCTCGTATCTCCACTATACATGAACTTCCTCCATTCCATTATTTACCACCACTCCCATTATCCTTCTCAGTTCATACTTCCAAAAGATTTTGAAAATGATAAATCCAGTTCTGATCCTTTTTATTTTCCTGACTATCGCTTCTGTCATTCTTCTTTTCATTTACCACCGGAGGAATCTGTTTACGTCTATGATTACCTTGGGGTTATAGTGTTTTTAATTCTCCCGTGTCTTTATGTGATTATACACTTTGATATACACGATTTGTGATTTCGGTGTTGTTGTTGTTGGGCTCTATATTTTCTCTTATATTTTGGAGCTCCATGCTCACGTTTTCTCTTCCCGACTTTAAGTCAAGCGAATAATAGTCCAGAATTTCGTAGATATCGAGTTTCGAATGATTATAACGTTCTTAAGCAAGAAGGAACGTAATAGCACGATTTGGTTTGGTAAACTACCAGAATCACTAAGAATGGAACTATCAAGAATATAATTTCTTGATACGTTCAGAGATTAAGCAGAATGAAAGAGTTATGTAACATGACACATGATGATGGTATGATCTACTGTGAACCATCATCACGTTTCATTAGAAACTCAGCATGACTTACTGTAATATAATCACGTTGGCCGGGCGTCCTTATATTATACTAACCCATGCTTCAATTTCCAACACTACTTCAATTACATTCATATTTTAAGCTCGAAAGTTTACAGAATATAGAAACTAACAGTTTCTATATGATGTAACACTGATAGCACGAAGAGATTAATGATTTCAGATAAGAATAGTTATAAAAATATCTTCAGAAACATGGAGGATATTTATAATGAAAGATACGATGATATCTTGGAATTTCTAATATCGAAGGATGGTGAAGAAAATTTGTCTGCAAGAGTTTGGAGTCAGAAGTAAGGTATTCGCTAAAGATTTCATCAGAAACAGATTCATCAGGATTCTTAATGTTCAAGTTTAGTCCTTGTGATTTGTTCAGAGACTCCTTCGTAGTTTGCTTAATCAGTTTTTTTTTTTTTTTTTTTTTAGTTTCAAATTTTTTCTAAGCTTTACCAACATACTATTCTTTATCATCAAACTACTGACGGTTAAGGTCGTTTACGGTTTTTGCTGCTTCATTCAACTTTTTCAACATTACGAGTATTGGTACACATACTGGTTGTTTTTCAGAGTTTCAAAATGGAAGATCTTAATTCTTGGAGATAATTGTTATATGTACTATTGATGTAGAAATGCTACTAGATTCGAAATACTGATTGCTGATTCTCGGTAATTGGTATGGCAATTATCGTTACAAGATGCGGATGAGTACATGATGAGACTTCAATAGATAAATATAGTGATTTTGTCGGAGAGATTTAAGCCAAAGGGCAACAAGGTTGCTGGTACGTCTGCTGGTAATATGATGGAATATAAAAGGTTCCCCAATAATAATAAAAGAGCACGCATATATATCAAGGTTATAATAAGGTTGTTTAGAACGAAAAGTCGAAGTTGACTTGTTAGAGCTGTGACAAAATTGACTAATTTGAAAAATTGAAATGTTATTTTCGATAATAACAACGCCAAAGGAGCAAGCACTGATATGTGTTCAACGTTTACTCAGTTTCCGAGAGTTTTTCAGGTGCATAACTATATGCATCAATCTTTTCTTCCGTAGATGAAGTGTGGTTGGTTCATCCTCTAGATTGAGGTGTTCTCAAGAATTATAAAAGGTTTGAACGCAGATTGTAATCGTCAAGATACAAATGAGGTTTAAGGTGAAATCAAGTGGCAAACTTGAAGAATTGTTTAGTTTCATATGTTATAATCAATATTTTAATTCATTTTAATTGTCCAGTATTATTAGTCCACAGTCGATATTCCACGGTTAACAGTCCAATAACTCATATATAGTTTAATATATAATATTTGAATTAATTAATATGTATCGTGACCCGTGTACATGTCTCAGACTCGATCACAACTCAAACTATATATATTATTATAGAATCAACCTCAACCTTGTATAGCTAACTCCCGCATTACTGCATATAGAGTGTCTATGATTATTCCAAATAATATATATAGATGGGTCGATATTGTGACGACCCGGAAATTTCCGACCAAATTAAAACTTAATCTTTATATGTTCCAACACAATAAGCAAAGCCTGTAATGTTGAGTCTCGAAATGTTTGAACTATTTATATAGATTCATTTAACCTGTGACTATTTCCGACGATTCACGAACAATTGTGTATAAATAAATATGTAAATATATATACATGTATAAATATAAGAGTGCATATTAAGTTGTATTAATAAAATACAAAATAATCATTTGAATTGAAAATGTAAAATAATGTACAAGATAATTAAGATTAAAATTTATTTATGATTTAAACGAATTCTTATTTTTATTTATTATCATTTTTATGATATTATTTAGTTATTTTATTAGAATTATTATTAATATTATTAGGGTATTTACTATTAATATTTATTAAAAATAAAAATAGGGAATCCCATTATGTTAGAAGTAACTATCAATTTTTTTTTCTTTTTCTTCACATGAAAATAATTTACGTACTTCATGTCTCCAGTTTGTTACAAGTCTACTTCACAAATCAATTGGAAATCAATTTAACTGTTAAATCATGTACCTAATCACTCTATATAAGTTACAAACTGCAATTTGAGTTGAAAACAAAGAAAACCCAGAAAATAAGCTCGACACTCTGTACATTCATCTTTTTCACCATATTTTGATTTAGAATAAATTTTCAAAATGTAATAATGCAGTCATGTTAGGAATCGTCTATCTAAACTATCTGTAAGTTTTCAATCCTCAATTCTTTCTATTAATTTCTAATTTGAGAGTCAAAGTTTTGGTTTTCAAAGTCAACTAAGTGTTCTTGAATCAAATTCGAGTTTGTTTTGATATCTCCAGTTAATTTGATGATCCATAAAGATTATAGGAATGATTTGCAACACAATTCATGTTGTAATCATAACCTATAACACTCTTAATCTAAAAATCAATTTTTGAGTTCTTGAGTTCTTCACAGTGATATACACTAACGTGAATTCAAAACAAATTTCAAAAACTAAAAATGTAGAGTTGTTAGGAATCATTTACTTAAACTTCCTGCAAAATCTCAAGTTCCAATTCTTGATAACGAATTCGAATTTGCGAGTCAAAGTTAAATTGTCAAAAGTTAACTGTTTTGTTCTTGGAGAAATTAGAGCTTGTTTTGATGTTTTAAGTTCAATTGACGATTTCAATAGTTTTTAGGAATGATTTGAAACATGTTTCATGTTGTAAAGATTGTCCAAAACGAACTCAAAATTGAAAACAAATTTTTTTTTTCTTGGCTACTAGCAAGCAGTAGGATTTTTTTTTTCTCATTTTTTTTATATCATGAACATATTTTTATTTTTTGTTTCATGTTTGTTTAGAAGTCCTAAAACCATTTTGATGATTGACTATTAAGAATGAAGTTGTTTGATTGTTTAGATTTTGGTGAAGAAGATGAAGTGGGTTGAAACATGTAATAGATAAGTATTTGGGTTTGTATTATAAATCAGAAAAACTGAAATGGAGGAATGGTTAAGGGTGTTGATGAGTGAACGAGAGGTCTCGGGTTCGAGCCCGGCTTGGTGCAATTTTTTTAAAACTGACTCCTAAGGTAGTTTTATACTTTTAAAAATTATTATTATTATTAATATTATTATTATTATCCTTAGGTATTTCTACAATTATTAATTTTACAAAACAAAAGATATATATGTAAATATATTATTACATAAAATATACTAATATTACATAAAATTATGTTTCAACTAATATTATTGATATAACATTAATTAAATATCAAATAAGTATCGTAATATATTATAAGAATAATTAATACATAACAAATATATAAACTTAATTGATTTATACTATAATGTGTTAATACTTGATATAGGTTCGTGAATCCGAGGCCAATCCTGCATGGTTCAATGTCGTCATATGTATTTTTACTACAAAATACAGTATTGTGAGTTTCATTTACCTTTTTACCCTTTATATTTTTGGGCTGAGAATACATGCGCAACTTTTATAACTGTTTTACGAAATAGACACAAGTAATCGAAATTACGTTCTATGGTTGAATGATCGAAACTGAATATGCCCCTTTTTATTAAGTCTGGTAATCTAAGAATTAGGGAACAGACACCCTAATTGACGCGAACTCTAAAGATAGATCTATCGGGCCCAACAAGCCCCATCCAAAGTACCGGATGCTTTAGTACTTCGAAATTTATATCATGTCCGAAGGAGGATCCTGGAATGATGGGGATATTCTTATATGCATATTGTGAATGTCGGTTACCAGGTGTTCAATCCATATGAATGATATTTTTGTCTCTATGCATGGGACGTATGATTATGAGAAATGGAAGTATGAAATCTTGTGGTCTATTAAAATTATGAAATGATTCTTTATGATAAACTAATGAACTCACCAACCTTTTGGTTGACACTTTAAAGCATGTTTATTCTCAAGTACGAAAGAAATCTTCCGCTGTGCATTTGCTCATATTAGAGATATTACTTGGAGTCATTCATGACATATTTCAAAAGATGTTGCATTCGAGTCGTTGAGTTCATCAAGATTATTATTAAGTCAATTATATTTGAATATATTATGAAATGCTTTACATGCCTGTCAACTGTCGATGTAACGAAAGTTTGTCTTTTAAAAACGAATGCAATGTTTGTAAAATTTATCATATAGAGGTCAATTACCTCGCGATGTAATCAACTGTTGTGAATCATTTGTAATCGATATGGACTTCGTCCGGATGGATTAGGACGGGTCTCTACAGTTGGTATCAGAGCGGTGGTCTTAGCGAACCAGGTCTTGCATTAGCGTGCCTAACTGATAGTCGTTAGGATGCATTAGTGAGTCTGGACTTCGACCGTGTCTGCATGTCAAAAGTTTTGCTTATCATTTTTATCGAAAAACATCTGCTTATCATCCTTAGGAAATTACCTACTCATTATTCTTAGTCTAGACACATTTTACTGCATTGACTGCATGAATAGTGTATAGACAAAATTCATATCTTAGCGTATCTGACAATTCATATCTTAGTGTATCTGTTACTGTAGACCTTGCCTGATATCTCTCGTAAATTTCTACTTAATTTAAGGATCCTGGTACTATATATATCTATGCAAATTATGCATTGAGAATACCATCTAACTATCAATTGATGCCACTAAACTCTTCATACCAAAAATCTTTCCTGAGATCGTTTAAGATGGCCTCTACGAATCGACCAAGTTCCTATGACTCCGAAGACAGCGTGACAGGAGCACACCAACCAATCAACTACCGTGATTACTGGAGAAAATGGGGATGGGTTCGCGACATACTCACCCTATGGAGAAAGGAAGAAGGTACTCCATATCATGAATCAAATCTACCGCCTAACCTTGGAGTACTTGACCCGCTCACCGGCGAACCCGTTCGCAATACCGTTTATACCCTATTTGCAAGAATTTTTCGTCTTGAAACTACCATTAATGGAACTAGAGAAGATATCCGACCTCTACCTCACATTGATAAACAACTCGGGTTAGTAGAAGAAGTTAGAGAACTCCGAGCTCGAGTATTAACTTTAGAGAGCACGGTATACAATTTGCAATCATCAACAGTATCACCAACACCAGTAACATCACCAGCCTTAGCACCAATGGCACCAGTACCACCAACAACCCAAGTTTCAACAATCCATGCCTCAACATCTCATTCTGTACCTCGAGTATAATTATCGTTCCACAAATCATTCTACATCATTTATCTTCGTTCGACATGACGATTATGTAAACTCTAATGTTTTAGAGATTATGTATCATAGTTCTAATCGTAAATCTGATAGGTTTAATATCACATTGACTCATTAAATCCATAATTACATCTGAAGAAAATATATATGTAAATATATTTTCATAAAGATTGTGATTAAAAATTCTTTCGTACAAACTGTTAATGGTAAAAATATTTTAACGGGTAGGTAATACCCGAGAAATATTTAAGATTTCACATTAATAAGTTACATTGTACAGTCTTCGAATCTGATTCAACGGTCGATTACCATCCTACCTACATCTATCGATATACGAATCCGTTCACTATAGAATAACCATTTTCATTCAAATTCAATTTCATATTTGGATTTTTACTCACCAGAATCCAACAAGTGGCATAATGAAGAAATAATGGACACAATAAAAATTGATTAGAAACAGACTAATTAACAATATGGAATTTTGTTAAGAAACCATGCTAACTGTTCCAGCTAACTGTTCCTAGCTAACTGATTACATTCTATTTATCGCATTTTATTTATTGCAATTTAATTATCGCAATTTACATTCCCGCAATTTTATTTATTGTCATCTAATTTCTGTTATTTACTTTACGCACTTTAGTTATCGTTATTTAATTCCTGTTATTTATTTTACGCACTTTAAATATCGAGACACGTATACAAGGTTTTGACATATCATATCGATGCATCTATATATATTATTTGGAATCACCATACACACTCTATATGCAGTAATGATCGAGTTCTCTATACAGGATTGAGGTTGATTCTATAATAATATATATACTTTGAGTTGTGATCGAGTCTGAGACATGTACACGGGTCCCGATACGTATTAATTAATTCGGATATTATATATTAAGCTATATATGTATTATCGGACTGTTAATTGTGGACTATCAAATATGGACTGTCGACATTGGATAATTAAAATGAATTAAAATATTGATTATAACATATGAAACTAAACATATCTTCAAGTTTGCCACTTGATCTCATCTTAAACCTCATCTGTATCTTGACGATTACAATCTGCGTTCAAACCTTTCATGATTCTTGAAAACACCTCAATCGATAGGATGAATCAACCGCACTTCATCTACGGAAGGAAAGGTTTATGCATATAGTTATGCACCTGAGATACTCTCAGCAACTGAGTAAAAGTTTAACACGTAGCCGCATCAGATCCTTTGGCATTTATTAGCAAAAATAACTTTGCGATCCCTTTTCAAAGTAGCCAATTTTGTCACAGCTCCAGCAAGTTAACTTCGACTTTTCATTCGAAGTAGCCTTACTATAATCCTGATATATACAATTACCCTTTTTATAACGGAGAATTCTTTTATATTCCACCATATTACCAGAAGACGTACCAGCAGCCTCGTTGTTTTTTTTGGCTTAAATCTCTCTGACAAATCATTATATTTATTCATTGAAACCCTATCATATACTCATCCGCATCTTGTAACGAGAACTGCCATACCAATTACCGGGAATCAGCAAATTTGTATTTTGAGTCTCGCAACGTTTCCACATCAACAGTTATATGTATCCATATAACATTTATCTCTTAGAACTATGATCTTCCATTCTGAAATTCAGAAAAGCACCCAGTCTGTGAATTAATGCTCTAAATTTTGAAAAGTTGAATGAAGCAACAAAAACTATGGATGATTTTAACAGTCAAAAGTTTGATAAAAAAAAAAGATACGTTGGAAAAGCTCAAAAGGAAGTTTGGTACTGAAAAACGAATTGAGCAAACCATGAAGGAGACTCTGAGCAAATCACAAGGACTAAACTTGTACATAAAGAACCCTGATGATTCTGTTTCTGATGAAGTCTTTAGTGAATATCTTGCTCCTTATTTATTCTAAATCCTTGCGAAAGGATTTTCTTCATCAACATTCGATCTCAGAAATTCTGAAAATATCATCATAAATATCTTTGATATTTCCGAGAAAATTTTCATAACAATTCTTATCTGAAATCATTAATCTCTTCGTGCTATCAGTGTTACATCATATAGAAACTGTTAGTTTCTATATTCTGTAAACTTTCGAGCTTGAAATATGAATGTTATTGAAGTAATGTTGGGAACTTATGCATGAGTTAGTATAATATAATGACACTTGATCAACGTGATTATATTACAGTAAGTCATGCTGAGTTTCTAATGGAACGTGATGATTCACAGATCATAACGTCATCATGTGCCATGTTACATGACTCTTACATTCTACCCAATCTCCAAGTATATCAAGAACATATATTCTTAATAGTTCTATCTTTTCAGATATTCTAGTAATTTGAAAAATCAAGATCGTGCCATTACGATTTCCTTCTAGAACATTAACTATGTTCATTTCAAAATCCATATCTACGAATTCCGGACCATTATTCGCTTGACTTGAAGTCGGGAAGAGGAGACGAAAGTATGGAACTCTTGAATATAAAGAAAATATAAAGCTCGACAACAACACATAAATTACAAACCGTGCATATCAATACGTATTGCCACGTAAAGGCACGGGAAAATTAAAAACACTATAACCCCAAGATAATAGTAGAAGTAAATATAATCCTCTGGTGGTAGATGAAAGAGAAGAATGACAGATATGAAAGTTAAGAGTATATCAAGGATCAGAACTGGATGAAGCATATTAATGAATGCTTTAAAAATATGAATCAGGGGAGAAAGAATGGAAGGTGTGAGCTGTGAAAATAAGGAAACGAAGGGAGTGGATTTATAGTAAAATATCCGACAGAGCAATCGAAACAGATTATTGCATTTAATCAAAGAAGATCTGATTTCCTATATCGCCAAAGAACCAAATCTTATTACGAAGATTTTCTTTAAATCCCATGAATTCCGGAAATCAATCATAACTACGTCATCAGTTCCCTCTCTTGCGATAGCTTCGATTATACTCTTCGCGTAATCAAATTTTTTTTACCTATATTACTCACTGATGATAAAACTCTAATTTCTAGCTCAGATACGTCATGAAAACATACTTATTGTCAGCCATGACCATTCCACTCAAATTTCGGGACGAAATTTCTTTAACGGGTAGGTACTGTGACGACCCGGAAATTTTTGACCAAATTAAAACTTAATCTTTATATGTTCCAACACAATAAGCAAAGCCTGTAATGTTGAGTCTCGAAATGTTTGAACTATTTATATAGATTCATTTAACCTGTGACTATTTCCGACGATTCACGAACAATTGTGTATAAATAAATATGTAAATATATATACATGTATAAATATAAGAGTGCATATTAAGTTGTATTAATAAAATACAAAATAATCATTTGAATTGAAAATGTAAAATAATGTACAAGATAATTAAGATTAAAATTTATTTATGATTTAAACGAATTCTTATTTTTATTTATTATCATTTTTATGATATTATTTAGTTATTTTATTAGAATTATTATTAATATTATTAGGGTATTTACTATTAATATTTATTAAAAATAAAAATAGGGAATCCCATTATGTTAGAAGTAACTATCAATTTTTTTTTCTTTTTCTTCACATGAAAATAATTTACGTACTTCATGTCTCCAGTTTGTTACAAGTCTACTTCACAAATCAATTGGAAATCAATTTAACTGTTAAATCATGTACCTAATCACTCTATATAAGTTACAAACTGCAATTTGAGTTGAAAACAAAGAAAACCCAGAAAATAAGCTCAACACTCTGTACATTCATCTTTTTCACCATATTTTGATTTAGAACAAATTTTCAAAATGTAATAATGCAGTCATGTTAGGAATCGTCTATCTAAACTATCTGTAAGTTTTCAATCCTCAATTCTTTCTATTAATTTCTAATTTGAGAGTCAAAGTTTTGGTTTTCAAAGTCAACTAAGTGTTCTTGAATCAAATTCGAGTTTTTTTTGATCTCTCCAGTTAATTTGATGATCCATAAAGATTATAGGAATGATTTGCAACACAATTCATGTTGTAATCATAACCTATAACACTCTTAATCTAAAAATCAATTTTTGAGTTCTTGAGTTCTTCACAGTGATATACACTAACGTGAATTCGAAACAAATTTCAAAAACTAAAAATGTAGAGTTGTTAGGAATCATTTACTTAAACTTCCTGCAAAATCTCAAGTTCCAATTCTTGATAACGAATTCGAATTTGCGAGTCAAAGTTAAATTGTCAAAAGTCAACTGTTTTGTTCTTGGAGAAATTAGAGCTTGTTTTGATGTTTTAAGTTCAATTGACGATTTCAATAGTTTTTAGGAATGATTTGAAACATGTTTCATGTTGTAAAGATTGTCCAAAACGAACTCAAAATTGAAAACAAATTTTTTTTTTCTTGGCTACTAGCAAGCAGTAGGATTTTTTTTTTCCTCATTTTTTTTATATCATGAACACATTTTTATTTTTTGTTTCATGTTTGTTTAGAAGTTCTAAAACCATTTTGATGATTGACTATTAAGAATGAAGTTGTTTGATTGTTTAGATTTTGGTGAAGAAGATGAAGTGGGTTGAAACATGTAATAGATAAGTATTTGGGTTTGTATTATAAATCAGAAAAACTGAAATGGAGGAATGGTAAAGGGTGTTGATGAGTGAACGAGAGGTCTCGGGTTCGAGCCCGGCTTGGTGCAATTTTTTTTAAACTGACTCCTAAGGTAGTTTTATACTTTTAAAAATTATTATTATTATTAATATTATTATTATTATCCTTAGGTATTTCTACAATTATTAATTTTACAAAACAAAAGATATATATGTAAATATATTATTACATAAAATATACTAATATTACATAAAATTATGTTTCAACTAATATTATTGATATAACATTAATTAAATATCAAATAAGTATCGTAATATATTATAAGAATAGTTAATACATAACAAATATATAACTTAATTGATTTATACTATAATGTGTTAATACTTGATATAGGTTCGTGAATCCGAGGCCAATCCTGCATGGTTCAATGTCATCATATGTATTTTTACTACAAAATACAGTATTGTGAGTTTCATTTACCTTTTTACCCTTTATATTTTTGGGCTGAGAATACATGCGCAACTTTTATAACTGTTTTACGAAATAGACACAAGTAATCGAAATTACGTTCTATGGTTGAATGATCGAAACTGAATATGCCCCTTTTTATTAAGTCTGGTAATCTAAGAATTAGGGAACAGACACCCTAATTGACGCGAACTCTAAAGATAGATCTATCGGGCCCAACAAGCCCCATCCAAAGTACCGGATGCTTTAGTACTTCAAAATTTATATCATGTCCGAAGGAGGATCCCGGAATGATGGGGATATTCTTATATGCATATTGTGAATGTCGGTTACCAGGTGTTCAATCCATATGAATGATATTTTTGTCTCTATGCATGGGACGTATGATTATGAGAAATGGAAGTATGAAATCTTGTGGTCTATTAAAATTATGAAATGATTCTTTATGATAAACTAATGAACTCACCAACCTTTTGGTTGACACTTTAAAGCATGTTTATTCTCAGGTACGAAAGAAATCTTCCGCTGTGCATTTGCTCATATTAGAGATATTACTTGGAGTCATTCATGACATATTTCAAAAGATGTTGCATTCGAGTCGTTGAGTTCATCAAGATTATTATTAAGTCAATTATATTTGGATATATTATGAAATGCTTTACATGCCTGTCAACTGTCGATGTAACGAAAGTTTGTCTTTTAAAAACGAATGCAATGTTTGTAAAATTTATCATATAGAGGTCAATTACCTCGCGATGTAATCAACTGTTGTGAATCGTTTGTAATCGATATGGACTTCGTCCGGATGGATTAGGATGGGTCTCTACAGATATGATATGTCAAAACCTTGTATACGTGTCCCGATATTTAAAGTGCGTAAAATAAATAACAGAAATTAAATGACGATAAATAAAGTGCGTAAAGTAAATAACAGAAATTAAATGACGATAAATAAAATTGCGATAATTAAATTGCGATAAATAAACTGTGATAAATAAAATGTAATCAGTTAGCTAGGAACAGTTAGCTGGAAACAGTTAGTGTGGATTCTTAACAAAATTTCTCATAGTTAATTTGTTTGTTTCTAACAAATTTTATTTTGTCCAATGTTTTCTTCATTATGCCACTTGTTGGACCAAATATGAAATTGAATTTGAATGAAAATAGTTATTCTTTGGTGAATGGATACGTATATCGGTGGTTGTAAATAGAATAGTAAATGACTTTTGAATCAGATTCGAAGGATGTACATTGTAATTTATTAATGTGAAATCTAAATATTCATCGGGTATTACCTACCCGTTAAAATATTTTCACCATTAACAGTTTGTACGAAAGAATTTTTAATTACAATCTTTATGAAAATATACTTATATATATTTTCCTCAGATGTAATCATGGATTAAATGAGTTAATATAATATTAATCTCATATGATTTACCGTTAGAACTAGTATACATAATCTATAAAACATTAGAGATTACATAATCATCATGAAGAGCGAAGATGTAGAACGTCATGTAGAACGATGATTATACTCGCGATACAGAATGTAATGTTGAGGCATGTGATGTTGAAGCTTGGGTTGTTGGTGGTATTGGTATTGATATTGATGATACTTTTGGTGCCGGTGATGTTGTTGAAGCTGGTACATTTTGCACTATATTTTCCAAGGCTACAACTCGGGCGCGAAGCTCGTTGACTTCTTCTATTATACCGAGGTGATTGTCGGTTCGGACGAGCGGATAAATATGATCTAGAATTTGGTATAATATATAATCGTGACAAGATACCCTGGAAATGAGAGAGAAAATGGTGTTTCGGATAGGTTCGCCGGTAAGTGCTTCATGTTCTTTGTCAAGAGGGCAATGTGGTGGATGGAAAGGATCGCCTTCTTCCTGTCTCTAATGATTAAGGAGGCTACGAACCCATCCCCAATTCATCCAGAATAGGTGATGACTGATTGGTTGATCCATTTCGGTCACACTGCTTTCAGAGCTTGAGTGAGATTCCATTTCGGAATCCGAGTGATTTGAACTGATAACAAATTCCATTTCGTACGATTGGATAAAGGATTTTTCGGTATAAAATGATTTTCCGGCTAACGAGTGATATTCTATTTACATAGGATATCTATATATATATATATATATATATATATATATATATATATATATATATATATATATATATATATATATATATATATATATATATATATATATATATATATATATATCAAAAGATTTCGTAGATTACGGAGGAATTTGCGAAATATGTCAGGCAAAGTTTAAAGTAACAGATACGATAAGAAATGATTTAGCAGATACGCTAGGATATGAATTTTGTCTATACACTACTCATGCAATTAATGTAGCAAGACGTGTCTATACTAAGAATAATAAGCAAGTGATTCTCTAAGAATGATAAGCATGTAATTTTTGACACAAAATGATAAGCAAAACTTTTGACATGCAGACACGGTCGAAGTCCAGACTCACTAATGTAACCTAACGACTATCAGTTAGACACACTAATGCAAGACCTGGTTCGCTAAGACCACCGCTCTGATACCAACTGAAGTGACCCGTCCTAATCCATCCGGACGAAGTCCGTATCGATTATAAACGATTCACAACAGTTGATTACATCGCGAGGTACTTGACCTCTATATGATACATTTACAAATATTGCATTCGTTTTTGAAAAGACAATCTTTCATTACATCGAAAGTTGACGGCATGCATACCATTTCATAATACATCTAACTATAATTGACTTAATAATAATCTTGATGAACTCAACGACTCGAATGCAACGTCTTTTGAAATATGCCATGAATGACTCCAAGTAATGTCTCTAATATGAGCTAATGCACAGCGGAAGATTTCTTTCATACCTGAGAATAAACATGCTTTAAAGTATCAACCAAAAGGTTGGTGAGTTCATTAGTTTAACATAAATAATCATTTCATAATTTTTTTAATAGACCACAAGATTTCATATTTCCATTTCCCATAAACATACGTCCCATGCATAGAGACAAAAATATCATTCATATGGATTGAACACCTGGTAACCGACATTCAGAATATGCATATAAGAATATCCCCATCATTCCGGGATCCTCCTTCGGACATGATATAAATTTCGAAGTACTAAAGCATCCGGTACTTTGGATGGGGCTTGTTGGGCCCGATAGATCTATCTTTAGAGTTCGCGTCAATTAGGGTATCTGTTCCCTAATTTTTAGATTACCAGACTTAATAAAAAGGGGCATATTCGATTTCGATCATTCAACCATATAATGTAGTTTTGATTACTTGTGTCTATTTTGTAAAACATTTATAAAAGCAGCGCATGTATTCTCAGTCCCAAAAATATATATTGCGAAAGCATTTAAAAAGGGAATAATGAAACTCACCTAATGTATTTTGTAGTAAAAATACATATGACTATATTGAACAATGTAGGGTTGGCCTCGGATTCACGAACCTATATCAAGTATATATATTAACACCTATAATCACATAATTCCTTCCATAATATATATATATATATATATATATATATATATATATATATATATATATATATATATATATATATATATATATATATATATATATATATATATATATATAAGTGTTGTAGTTATATTTAATATAAATATATAATATTTAATTGTTATATAAAAATAATACTAATATATAATAATAATAATAATAATAATAATAATAATAATAATAATAATAATAATAATAATAATAATAATAATAATAATGTTAAAAATTGTAATTTTAATGTTAAAAGTGTCAATGATAATAATAGATATTATGATATTAATATTAGTAATAATGATAATTAATCTACATATAATAACAATAGCAAATATACTAATAATAATAATAATAAAAATTTAGTAACTACCTCAAAGAATAAGTTCCAAAAATGAATGCCCTTGCCCGGGCTCGAACCCATGACCTCCCGTTTGCCCAAAACACCTCCAACCATTCGACCACTTATGTTTTTCAGTAATTGAAGCTATTCAATAACTATTTAACTCGTTCCTAATCTGGCCCAGACCTGATTCAGCCCAACAGGGAAACAGAAGCCCATCATGTTTTTGTTATATCCACTAAACAGCCTAGTAACCACTTTTAATTTAAATTGACCGATGGGTTTATGGGTGTTGGCGATAAGGGTTTGAACCAGGAACAATGACGTGCACTAGTATCAACGATGGGTCTCGTTTTCTTTTTGCTCGACTGAAAATAAAACTATAAACAAGCGGTGATCATCAGATACTAATGATGATGGGTTGTATGCCCGGCTAACAGAAAAAAAAATTGAAGAGTATATGGCGATAAGATGATAAAGATGATGATTTTGTGGTGATTAAAGAAAAAAAAAGACGTGTAAAGGGAATTGTCACATAGCAGTACCATAAAGCACCTATATCAATTATCACTTCGTGTAACTATATTCATCGTGATTTTTATCAACTCATATCATCATCATTATACCATCCGTTATCGTTCTCATCATCTTAACATTATCCTCATCATCATCAAGAAATCACATAAAATCATGATCTATCCACATCCATCATCAACACTCGATATCATTGAACCATCTTCACCGTACCATTAATCATCATTTTCACTAGTCACCATCACCATTTACCCTTTAATCACCATTACGTATAATGATAGAAAATTTAAATAGAAGTTGTAGTGACATAATAGCACCCTCATCATTTTCTCATTCATACATCATTATCATTTAAAAATATATAAAAGATCTGTGATCCATTTTCTTGGTCGGCCACAACATAACATTTGTTTACACTTGCATATTCTTTTCCTTGTATCCGACAACCACTCAATTAGTAAAAAGGAAATGGGTGGGAATAATAGTGAATTGAACAAGTGGGTATATAAAAAAAAAATTGTGGGTTTAGTTTAGTTTAACGGGAAACAGAAATATGTAAGCAACTCATACCATTCTCATCGAAATCGTTGTTTTCATTACTCATCATTATCTAACACCATTAAGTCATTATCATCTTCTTCAGTTGTCATCTTCCTTGCGTATAGAAATAGAAAGAAAAAGGTATAAACACACTGCAGTAATAGTGATTAAAGAAGGTTGCGGGTTTCTTGGTTGAGTTTGTTGATCACGAAGTGAAGAGAAGAGAAGTAGAGAGTGAGGGAATAGAAGAGGGAGGGAATAGAAGAGGGAGGGAATAGAAGAGGGAGGGAAGTGGTGGTTGTCAGTGGTTATGGAGGTGGAGGTGGCGGTTTATCCAGTGGTGTATGGTGGCTAAAAAAGGTGGTTGAAATGATGGCTGTCAACGAAGGTAGAAAAGGAAATACAATTAGCGGGTGTTGGGGTGTTCGGTTTTGTTTCTTAGTCGAACAAGAAAGAGAGAGAAAAATAAAACTCTCTGGTTTCGGGTTTGCAACTTGATCACAAGGAATAGCTAACACAAAAAGAAATGCAGCAATAGACTTTGGTAAAAATAATAATAATTGATGTAGTAGTTAGGAGATGGAAGATAATTTGTAGATCTTTAGTTGTGGGGTTACAGAAGAAAATACAAAGCATATGTGGGTTGATAATTGAAACATGACAAAATCATAGTGGGGTGTGTCGTGTGTGTCTGTACGATATAACCACATACCACATAACAAGTTGGTGATATTTTGTGTGGATTTTCATGAATATATATATATATATATATATATATATATATATATATATATATATATATATATATATATAGAATATTAATATTAATATAATAATGATAGTGATTATATATTAATTAAATTTAACTAAGGATGGAACGTGTAATTAAATCACATTAGCCGCCTCATTTCAATTTCTTGTGCCGACGTTTTAAAGCAAGTATATATCGTGTTCCGTTGATAATTAGTGACGAATAAAAATCTTCGGAAAAATTCTAAAATTTTAAATTAACTATATTTATTTATTTTGATCATTATGGTATAAAATTTGTTCATTAATTATTAAATAAAAATTACATCAACTGTCCCTCCCATTTATGGGTAAAATATAAAAATTGTTGAAATTAAATAACTAGGTCCTAGATATAATTTGAGTAAGCCTAAAATTTATAGAAATCATTTTCGTAACACCGTTTATTTTAAAATTAGAATAGTTTGAATTTAACTTACTTAATATCATTCAGAACATCAGATGAGTATTACAATTATTTAAATTTATTTTTAATATACTTTATTTATATATATAGAAATATATTTTAAATAATTATTATTATAATATCCTATTTTTATTTTATTAATTTTTTTGTATCAACAACATATACTACTTCAAATTATATTTCAAATTATTATTAATATATATACATACACACATATCTATTTACAATTAATTGTTCGTGAATCGTCGAGCACAGTCAAAAGGTAATTGATTATATGAACATAGTTCCACAATTTTCGAGACTCAACATTACAGGCTTTGCTTATCGTTTCAAAATCATATAAAGATCAAGTTTAAATTTGGTCGGAAGTTTTCCGGGTCGTCACAATAATAATAATTAATAAATATCATGTGAATTAGAAAGGATCATAGTAAAGCCATCGGATCCTATTCAGCCTAGTCAACATAAAAATTCAGAATATTATTTTGTGGTTCGTTGATAATTAGTGGCGAATAAAAGTGTTCAGAAAAATTCCATATTTTTAAATTAATTTTATTTATTTATTTTGGTCATTATGGCATAAAATTCGATCCTTAATTTGATAAATAAAAATTACATCAACTGTCTCTCTCATTTATGAGTGAAATGTAAAAAGTGTTAAAATTAAATAATTAGATCCTAAATATACTTTTAATAAGCCTATAACCTATATAGCTCATTTTAGGATCACCTTTTATTTTAAAATTACATAAGTTCGAATTTAACTTGCTTAATATCAATCGGAACATCAAACGAGTATTACAAGCATTTAATATTTATTTTTAATATACCTTATTTATATATAGAGATATATTTTAAAAAATAATTATTATAATATCCCATCTTTATTTTATTAATTTTTTAATAACAACATATAATACTTCAAATTATATTTTGAATTATTATTTATATATAAATACACACATATCTATTTACAATTAATTGTTCGTGAATCGTCGAGAGCAGTCGAAGGTCAATTGAATATATATAACAAATTCAAACTTTTTGAGACTCAACCTTACAGACTTTGCTTATCGTGTCGAACTTGTATAAAGATTAAGTTTAAATTTGGTCAGAAATTTTGGGGCCGTCACAGCTAGCATCGCCAATAACATAGAGTTCACAATTTAATATGCTAATACAAAAATCACACAACCATGGCTAACCATAACACATACACACACACACACAAGGGAACGATACTCGCACAATGACCGTTGGTACTCGTACAATGACCGAAAGTGTACATAGGCATTGTATCACTAACCCCTGAGTGGTATCGAACATGCGAACTTTAAACCCACCCGTCACGTGAAATGTGGTATCGAACACGCGAACTTTAAACTCACACTTCACGCCCACGCACACATGATGATATGGTATCGAACACGTGAACTTTAAACCCATATCACATGCCACACATGATGATCAGGTACCGAACACGTGAACTTTAAACCCTCATCACATGCCAACACGATGTGGTATCGTACGCGGGAACTTTAAACTCACATCGCATCCCACACAAGTAAATACATCATATACATACACGTATAATTATTCCACTCACCTTGGAATGCCCGCACAAGTCATGTATAACATGATCTCCGTCCTCAAATCCGGGCAAGTAACCACCTATATCACACATAGGCACAATATACACATAAATATACATTCTCTAAAAGAGAATCCGACACAATCATCCCTTAGCCGAGGGATCACACCTTGCTCGCCAAAAATCCGCCCATTTAACACTTAATGGACACAAACCAAATACCACTTCGGGTGGTCATTCAAACACACTCTACAAAGTACAATTTAGCCCAAATTATACTTTACACTAATTAGACCAACCTAGGTCCCGACACTAGATTATTACTTAAATAGTGATCATTTCAAACCGCCATTTACACAAAAATCACAACACGTGCAATAATGACTCATATTGCTTTTGACCACCTTTGACTTATGTTAAAGTATCATTTTAACCCAAAATTACTTCTCACGAGTAATTAAATTCAAAATCATCATTTAACGCTCAACACAAAGTGTTCAAACACCCATTTGACTAAAGCTAGTGTCATAACCAAGTTTGACCCAATTCAATTTTACCCATTTTGGCACAAGTTACAAAATGCCCATAATCACTATCGGCTAGTGATTATATTTTCAAAACACCAATTAACACCTAAACCAAGCATTTACATACTTGATTCATCAAAACTTGACTCAAAACTTAGTTTGACGCTAAATCAAAGTCAACACCCATTTTGACTATCAAACATGTTCTTAAGAACATCAAAACACTAACATACTTACAACCTAGTGATTTAACACCCAAACCAACCCTAAACCCACAATAATCGGGTTTACTTACACAATACATACGACAAAGCCCCTAATTTCTTGTAAAATGGGGTTTATAACCCAACACTAACTAAAACCCTAACTAGGAATCGAAATTAAACAACAACATTCGGATTAGGCTTTACCTCAAACATCAATGAGAAGCCTAGAGGCTAGACACACCAAGATGAACTTCAATTTGGGTGAAAATCACCATCTTCATCTTCCATTAAAGCTTTCTCTCACTAGAAACCCTCACCTCTCTCTCTAGGGTTTGATTAGTGAAAATGAAGATAAGAATGAGTTTTGGATCTGATCCTAAGCCATATATGTCATACCCCGTCCTAATCCGTCTGGACGAAGTCACCAACATCTGGTTCCATTGAGATGATCGACTCCAAATAATATCTTTAAAATGAGCAAATGCACAGCGGAAGATTTCTTTCATACCTGAGAATAAACATGCTTTCAAGTGTCAACCAAAAGGCTGGTGAGTTCATAGGTTTATCATAAAACAATAAAATTCATCATTTTGATAGACCACAAGATTTAAATGCTGCATGGTACAAATGGGCCCGAATCCTATACCCACCTGTAATGTACATGCGATATCTTTTAAATACAGTACACCTTTCTCGTGTACGAAATCATCTTTCATAAATCTTAGTAACCGTACACATATCTCGTGCACAAAAATAGCATACATATAACCTGTGTATAAAATCATTCTCTTGGTATATAACATTCACTTTTCATTTCTTTCAAAGCTTGGCTTGGTAACCGACCTTAACATATAATGCGCATAATAATATCCCCAAAACAGAACATCTCGTCTGTATAATAATCATATAAACTTCGAAGTACTAAACACCACGCCCACTAGCCCTTCTGTCTAGTGAACATTCAGGGTGGGGGTGTTAAACCCGGTAGCTACCTTTAGGATTCGCATGAATTAGGGCCATACCCGATTCTAATTCTTAGGTTACCAAGCAATAATAATCAGGGGAAAAATATTCACAATAATTAGTGGCAATTATCACGTCCAACTAATTCAATAATAATCCACAGAACTTCTGTCTGCATAATAATTCATTCGAGGAATGTTTTGATTGTATCTATCTCGTCAAACATTTATAAAAGCATTTCATGTATTCGCAGTTCAAAATATATCTCAAAAGCATTTAGGAAACAGTTATAAAAACAGCGCATGTATTCTCAGTCCCAAAAATGTAAAGAGTAAAAGGGAATCAAATGAACTCACGCATATAAATATTGTAAAACAGTTAATAAAGTATTTGCATGTATTCTCAGCCCAAAAACGTAAAGAGTAAAAGGGAGCAAATGAACTCACCATACTGTACTTTGTAGTAAAAATACATATGACGAAACTAATCAATGCAGGGTTTACCTCGGATTCAAGAACCTATGTCATGTATATATATTAACACATATCATCACATAATTCCTTCTATATAATATTTATATGTATATTAAGTGTTGTAGTTTTATACATATATATACTTTATATCTTCAGTTATATTTTACGTATAGTTATTTTGTAAAAAAAAAATAATCAATATTCATACATATATTTATATATATTTGAAATTGGTATTATATTAAAAATCAATAATTTGTTAAATGTAATATCTATATAATTAATGTTAATAATAATAATAGTTAAAATAATAATTTTACTAATGAGGATAACAATAATAATAAATATAATGATAATGATAATGATAATAATAATAATAATAATAATAATAATAATAATAATAATAATAATAATAATAATAATAATAATAATAATAATAATAATAAATAAGTGATAAACAATAATAAATGTGTATACCCTCAAAAGCTTGTAGTAAAAAGGAGTGCACCAAATGAGACTCGAACTCGAGACCTCTCGTTCCCCTAACGCACTCCCAAACCATCCCTCTGTCTGTTGCTTTTCTGAAATAACACCCAGATTAAATTGTTCTAACCATTACTTCTGTGTTAACCTTCTTCTTCTTAATTATGTTAACATCACCATGGTTATCTTATCGTCCTCATTTTTAATTATCATCATCTAATTATCTTCCTAATCGAATCCTCTGTTAGTTCATTACTATTTCATCTTCTTCTAAAACTCATTTAGCATTTTTATCACCATAAACGTTTCATTAATAATTTCGTTTTCTAACATAAACATTTTTGGGATCATTATCATTACTAACCCATCTTGATCATTACTATGATCATAACCTAATATCATTCTTATCGACATGATATCTTCATACCATCATTATAATGTTTTTGCTATCTCATCATTACTACACATCGTTCATCATCAATATCTAACTCGCCATTATAACATCACGGTCATCATCATCTATCTCACCATCATGATACACGATCATCATTATCTTTATGTGATCTATTCGCTACCCTCAGTTAACATCACCAAAGTCATAATCGTTTTCATCATTTTCCTACTCCCGCCACTGTTGCAGCTTCATGTAATCATTTTCAAGTAGTAGCCTCGGCCCAACAGAAAACATGGGTTGGGTCACGGCCTAATTTAACTAATCCAACATGGATACGGTCAAACTGAAAGAAAGGAGCTCGACCCAATCAAGCATACTAGTCTAGTTCGTGTTTGGTTGAAATAAGGTAGAAAAAAAAATAAATAAAAGAAATAGAAAGTGGATCGACTAGTGGCAGGTTGGTATCAAATTTTATAATCACAAGTTGGTGTATGTGTGTGATAAACTTGTCCCACCACAAAATAAAAGTATCATAAATGATTGATTAAAAGCTTCTGCTGATTTGAGTTGTCTGTTGGAAAAGCAACAAAAGAAAAGAAAGGGAATAAGACTTAGCTTCAAACTTCTTTCTCCATTTACAATTTAGTCGACACTTGGTTAATTGGTGGGGTTCTTGTGGACTGAAAATAGAAAGGAAAAGTAACCGAATACATGAATTAATATTAAGATGTCGACCACTTTATCTTTTTTTAACATCCACCAACACATGTCTCGATTGCTTTACATAGTATTTTTTGACCAAGAATAAAAGGAGCACAGACTACTAATTAACTTCCATTTTTAATAAACAGTCACCAATCATTTTTGCATACCTCTCTATCTTGGTTGTCACGAAGGAGAAGAAAAGAAGGTGGCTGTTGGGGTGGTGCTCGACAAAACAAAACAGGAAAACAATTTAATAAATTGTAGTGGATTCGATGGGTTTGTAGTGGTTTCGGTTTTGGTGGCTCTTGGTTTTTGATTTACGAAGAAAGAAAAAAAAACAATATTAACGTGTTGGTTGTGAAGTGGTGGCAATCGTGATGTTTGTTGAAGAAAAGGAAACGATTGAAGATGACACAAGTAACTCAAAAGGTGATAATCGGTGATGGTGGTGGAAGTGAGGTGGGTGTCATGTTGGTGATCAAATAAAAACAAAACAGAAAACTTACAGCAAATGGCTTCGATGGTGGGTTGTCGAGCAAAAAGAAAAACAGGAACGATTGTTGTTTAAGGTGGGGTTGATTGAATCAATAAAAGATAGAAACAAAGGGAGGTCGAGTGTTTGGCTTGAATTGTATAGTTGTTGTCGCTCATAGATATGGTGACTGAAGATCACAACATCACACAACTAGCCATAATGTATAGCAATAGTAGTTTAGCGACAGAAGGTTGTAGCGGGTTCTGTTAATGGTTCGATGAAGATGATGACTCATGTTGATGGTGGTGAGCAAGATGGAGAGGAAAAAGAAATGAACAAGATGATGTGTGTTTTTCATCTCCATCTGTATGCTATGTATATATTTTATATATTATACACATATAAGATGCGCAGATTAATAATTGAATTCATAAAGTAAACACTGATAAATAGTAATTCATTCTAATAATTTAAATCACGAGATATTTAACTTATATCTGTAAAGAATCAATCAAGTATAAATCAAGTACAGTGCATTCAATTATCCTCAATTTTCATTTCGGATGAAATGAAATAAAGTCAGATTCATTTATATATCACATTCAAACACAGTAATTGAAATAATAATTGTAATGTAATAATAATTCTAATACTTAACTCATATAATATTTCAAAGTATATTTCAGATTATTATTATATGTTCATATATTTAATTATATATGTATCTATTTACAAATAGTGGTTCGTGAATCGTCGAGAGCAGTCGAAGTTTAGTGAATGAAATAAATCAGTTCAAAAATTTTGAGACTCAATATTACAGACTTTGCTTATCGTGTCGAATTCATATAAAGATTAAGTTTAAATTTGGTCGGAAGTTTCTGGGTCATCACAATATACACGTTCACAAGTGAAAAGACCACTTTACCCTCTAAAAACCCCCAAAAATACGTTCAAAAAGCTCCTGCCAGACCCCGCACCTCGACCGCAATACACCCAATCGCGATCGCGATCAGACCCTAGAACTGCTAACTTGTTTTGGTCGTAACTTTCTGACCGTAACTTCGTTTTTGATTAATGAAATATCGTTGAAAACATAATAAGGCCTACTTTCCAATGGTAAGGTTTTAAAACATTAACTCAAACTTTATTTGGGGTCGAAATATATGATTACATACCTCGTAACTCAAATGGCATCCAAAATAACATGTAACTGGAAAATGGGATGTTACATCATCAGAGAGTGTGCTCTCTTTCTTTCCTCTTTGGTAGCTATTTGCAAGAACACCACAATTCGGTTTGGAACCACTATTTGAATAAATAAATATAATGTTGGGTTCCCTAGGCGTTGACAAAGTATTAACACATGTATGCACATGCATTAAAATTCTGCATTCCCACGTGTTCTTGTAAGGTCACTTGTTAGCCACTGACAAGTGTCCTTTTATGTTCAACTTTGTCTCCGACTTCTGTTGAATAGTACAATTGATGTAGACTACACAGAAAACTATTATTCTTCTAATGGAGCATAATTGTTTAAGTGTTGTATGCTGCTACCAGCCCTGCTGGTTCTTCTACTGGTTCACTTGATCTTCATAATTTGTTGGGTACACATCCTGTGCTGATTGAAGAATGTTGTCTACCTTATGCTGATAGACCAGACAGCGTATTGAGACACTTAACATAACAACAAATACTGTCTATACATAAAAAAACTTATATTGGCCGCACATAACATTTTAGTGTATATAATGATGTTTTGCCATAATTAAATCCTTTATCATTTTGGGGACTCAACAGATATTGATGGGAGGAACTTTTGATTCACAGTGTTGTTTGTAACACCTTATGCCATTATTGTCATTATCAAAACTAATATCTTCAATTTGAAATCAGATCCCCCCCTTTCTACTTGACATAATTGAGTCTTGTAAATTTGTAACATATATATATCCTTTGTGTTTTTCTGGAAAGTTTCCCAAATGCTCTTCTAAAAGTATTAATAAACCCTTTGTCACCAATACCTGCTCTCTCTACGGCATTTACATATATTTCTCCTTTTGGGAATCCAAGGATATCATGTACAACTTCTTTTGTAATTTCAAGTACTACCGACCCTAAATCAACCTTCAACTCTTTTACATTCAATCTTTCAGTGAGCCATAAACACAATCTTCCAGGTAGTTTATCAATTCTAAAAGGTATCAGCCTTTGAAATCCCATATCAACTCTTTTTTTTTTTTTTTTTTTTTTTTTTGTAACTTTAATTTTTGTCTTTGATTTATTATTCATTTTAAATATGAAACTTACTTCTATATTCCTTTTTTTCCTTTTATTTTTACCCTCTGATTTTAACAAGTTCACAGCATCACAATCACTCTGTTTATATCTACAAAAACATAAATATATGTGTATATATATATATATATATATATATATATATATATATATATATATATATATATATATATATATATATATAGACGATCAAACAATTCCCAATCATGGTCCTTGCAGATCGGATCATCCCTATAATATACAAAGAAAAACTCCATATATTTAAGATCTTTCTCTTTGAATAATATCTCAATTCCAGCGACGGTTTCATTAGATATCTTACAACTAGAATCGCTCTTTTTTCGATCCAGTCCCTCCACCACTGCGAACCCCAGTTAGATTCAGGCATGCTACACTTTTTAGTTATTGGGAGAACCCTATATATATATATATATATATATATATATATATATATATATATATATATATATATATATATATATATATATATATATATATATATATATATATATATATATATATGCGTGTGTATGTGTGTGTGTGTGTGTGTGTGTGTGTGTATATATATATATATATATATATCAAAACAATGTTACACATGTACATATATATACCAATAGTAAACTGAATGATTATATTAGTTCTTATCAAGTTCATTATACTCTATAGATAATAGATGAAGGTGAATTTAATAAATGGAAAATTAGGTGAACTTTATAGATGCATGTCTATCAATCAGATTTAGGTGAATTTATACAGGTTTTTTTCATATGTATATCAATTTGCACAAAGCTTGAATGTCACCTGGCACATATTGAATGTCAATCAACATAGGTTGAATGTCAATCTGCACTGGTTGAATGTCAATCAGCACTGGTTGATTGTCAATCAGCAAATTTTTAATGTCAATCTGCACAGATTTGAATGTAAAGCTGCACATATTCAATGTCAATCTGCTCATATTGAATGTCAATCTTCACACGTAGAATGTCAAATTGAATTTAAACAAACGAGCATTCATAGAAACATTGTAATAACACTAACAGAACCTTAAATATTAAAATAATCAATAATTAATAAAATCAAGTTGAATTTCAGTATTTACCTTGCGAATCAACTTTACAGCGAAAAGTGCTTCAACACCATTAGATCCATCGTTATCATCATTAGAATAATCAACAGAGGTTTCACAAACATTTTCGCTATCTGATTCTTCTAACCCAAGCTTTTGCGATTTTCTGTTCGAAACTTGAACTCATTGATTCATAATCTTTCATCTTCATAAATTCAAGTCCTGATTTTAGTGTTTTTTTTTTTTGTTAAAATTTGAACAAAATTTGGGTGAGAAATTTGAAATTAGGGCACGAATAACTCTCAATTTCAACAGAATCTGTTTTCTGAAACTAGGGCACGAGTAAAATACTGAGACGACGCGGATTTAATTGTAAATTGATGAAAATACCCCTCCGCGTAGATGAGTTCTCCAGGTTTTCCACATCCCCAAGTTCTTCGTAGATCATCTCCCTATATATATATATATATATATATATATATATATATATATATATATATATATATATATATATATATATATATATATATATATATACACTGTTCAACTAACTCAAGTAATCACATCTTCCATTCATGACACTAGTTTGACTTGAATATGATGATCAAGTACTACTATTTAGGGTAGTTGTTGATGCATGAGTTGTTAAGTATTGATCGTCCATCATCACATGTGATTTACGAGATTATATTTTTAGTATACATATACCGATATACGAGTATAATACTACGATAAGAACCCGTATCTATTTAACCTTCAATCACATTTAATCACCACTCGACCTACATTTAGTTGGATAGATTTTAGTTGAAAATGTTATAAAGTTCGTGTGGTAGTCATAAATATACACTAGCGTGTTGTATATTCGATTATGCCTATAAATATGCAACATCAAGTTCATTCAGTATCACAAACTTAACTGTAATGGCTCACAAGTACTCTCAGCCCCAACTAAATCTCCTTGTCACCACTTTAGCCTTATTCGTCCTGTGTGCCACTGGTAAAAATGTTGACGATGACCCAGTGAACGGAGTTGGTGCTTGGGGTATTGGAAAGCAACACGCGACAAAGTTGGGAGAGTTCGCGGTGGCAGCTCATAACCTTGTGTCCAAACATCACCTGACTTTCGAGAAGGTGATCACATTCAGCCGCCATCCAGGGTTCAATCACAAGTTGACGATTGCGGCAGCTGACGGTGGTATATCACATACCTACGAAGTAGTCGTTTTTAACAAGCCATGGATACAATACAAGAGACTTATTTCCTTTAAACATGTTTAACGAATATTAAAGGAAATATAAATTGTTGTAATTGATTAGTTAAATGAGTAAATAAAACTACGTAGAAAGTGCTACGTGTATCTCTACCTAGCTTCTTTCTCTTTAATTTCGTGTGCACATAAATTTTTGCAATTAAACATATTTGAAGACTTTTTTTTTTTTTTTTTTGAAAAGCAAAACTTATATAAATCATGAGAGATATACAACGCTACCCTCGGCTCCATATAAATGTAGGCCTAAAGGGTAAACAGAAACATTACAATGAGACTATGGCTAAAAAGTATACGACCTACACAAACATATTTGAAGACTTTTAAAATGATCGTTGATCGTATAAACTTTTCCGACAAAACTGGCATCTAACATTGACACATAAAATAATTGTTGAGCAATTTGACAGTCGATAGATGAACGTGTGATACACTTGCTTTATTACACATTTCGTCTCGTCGAATCTAGATTAATCACTCTCCTATTGCTATTTATCTGCATAGACCACACCAATTTTGACCTAACGTACGACATATGGCGCGATTCAAACCATAAGGAAACATGATCCGCGAAAAATTGAATGATTATCTCTAGATTTAGTAATTTTAATAGGTTTAGGATTAGTATAGTATACATACTAGTGAAATTAACTGTGGAATCACGGCTTTGTTCCAGCGAAACAGTTTAATGATATGTTTTAGGTATTAAGTTAATGTAAATAATAAAGTCATTTAGTTTAATGAACCGTGGAACTAATGATTCCGACTAAGAAACTTATCGTTTTTACATATTGATATACTTATTATGGTTAAAATAAATGAACCACATTTATTCTCCCAACACCATCTTCCAATTTTCCAATTATCACCACAATTACTATTTTTTGTTATAAAAGCCTACATTACAATCTTTTATTGAAACATGTATATCAGATACATATGTAACGTAATTAATCCCGTAAAGAAAACTCATATTTGAATAATAATAATTCTAATTATAATTATAATTATAATTATAAAGTTCGCTTTAAAAATGAGTATTTATATTTTTAATAATAATTAATAGTAATAACAAATGTCATTTGAATTTTTTTCAAAAATTAAAATACAATTATTATATAAAGGTTGTACAATATGCTTCAAAGTTTGTACATGTGTTCATGGGGTGTTTTGTAAAAGATTGTACAATTTGTTTTAAAGTTTGTACATATAGTCATGGAGGTGTTTTATTATAAGGTTGTACATAATGTTTCAAATATTGTATATATAGTTATGGGGTGTTTTACCATAAGATTGTACATAATACTTCAAATATTGTACATATGGTCATGTGGTGTTTTATTATAAGGTTGTACATAATGTTTAATATATTATACAATTAATATGTTAATATTTTTTATTAAATACAATTAATTATTTTAATGGCATCATTATGGGAGGCTTAAATTTTTATTTTTTTTAATTTTTTTTTAAGTTTGAATAATTGTTATTTATGACATCATCATTTTAGATATTTGTATGATACTATAGATAGGGTTATTGTGTTTAATTTTCATAAGTTTTAGTTCCAAATCATATATCTTCGTTGAGTTTAATCGGTATGTTATACAAATTATTTAGCGTATGGAAAGAGCATTTATCCTTCGCATATCTTGTTTTACAACGGATATTATCAGTGCAACCTTTCCAACATATAATAAATTCGATTACTTGGTCTCTCCCACGTCTGGAATTGAAAATCATATCCAACATATCTTAATTTCGATTAGTTGGTTCTCTCTCGCGTTTGAATTTTGATATTTTATCTAAACAAATTAATGTTCACGTCTAAAGACCGTCGCTTAGATGACAATGATACATCCTCGGGCTATGAGTTTCAAGATCTTTTTAACGAGAACCACATCCTTCATGACCCAAAACCCTTAAAGGCATAACAAGTTGCCATTCAAAAGGAAGTATTCCCATTACAAGATATCCAAATAGTACATAAACCGATTATAAAATTGATGCAACACGTATTGGTAAACGGAAGGTTGAGGTCAGTAGTATAACATACAAGACCTTTGTGACTAACAGTTCCGAGAAAAGAAGGTTTATGTTGAAGAATTAGTCATTATGACGACCCTCAATTTTTCCATTTCAGTTATTACTTTTCCACTATTAGGACTTTATGTAATCATAAACTTTATGTATTCGACACTTTGATTAAATAGTATTTTGATCAATAATTCCTGTTATATAAAGTTTATGTATTTGTGTGATTTATATTATATAAACTATATGTATAATTTAAATGTGATAATTATAAATTGAAAACTAATAAGAACTAATGAGAACCAAATTAAATTAATAAAAGTTAGGGACTAATAATTAAAATAAAATGTAATATAAATAAAATAAAATGTAACTTAAATAATAATAATAATAATAATAATAATAATAATAATAATAATAATAATAATAATAATAACTATTATAAAAAAATAGAATATATATATAAATGGCTAATGCCGATTAAAAAAAAATAAAAATACATGAATTGATATATAGGATCGGCTGTTTAGGAAAAAAAATAATAATAAACTTGATCACTAAGTTAATAATCCTAGTTTAATCCAAATTCTAATCCTTGATCTCCAAGCAAATTGAGTGAGATTAGGAAACCCAACACACCTATAAAAACCCTCATGTTATTCATTAATCTCACCACAAAACCCTTGCAATTTAGTCGACTAAAAATACCTGCAGTTTCCCTCTTCTGTGTCGACTAAAAATAATCCCTCACCTGCTACATATTAGTTTACTTTCCCAGCCTTTTTCCCTCCAATTTAGTCGATTAAAAACACCCTCAAAACCCACCTGCAGTCGACTAAAAGCAGCCTTCAAACTTGCTATTGCAGTCGACATACAACCCCACCAAAACCTGCTGCAATTCGCCATTGTTCCTGCTGCTGTATCAGTTTCTGTTTCGACACCCAAACAGCCAAGGATCAGACTTGTTGCTGCTCCTGTGTTGCTGTTTTCTGCGAGCCAGATTAGACCCAAGAAGACTTCAATTGGGTCAAATTTTGCTGCTGCTGTAATCTGTTTCCTGTTCAATTTTTATTCATCATCATCCTTGATCTTTAACCTTCATAAGGTATCCCTAAAAACCCTAGTTCAATCCTACTTTTAATTTCTTAAGTTGTTATTAAGTATTATGATGAATTAAGTATGATCATGATGATAGATGATATAGAGTAATAAGATAAAGATTATGAATATGAATTGAGTATGTTAATAAGATTAAGTTAATGAATAATGATAATAATGGCATATGTTAGTGAATATATTTATGTAGGATCATGAAGTATTATGTGTTAGTAATAAGGTTAAAAGATAAAAGATGTATGATTATGATTATAGATTAATAAGATACTAGATTGAATGTTAATGGTTAATGATTATGATTTTATGTGGTAATGATTAATGTTGTTAGGTTAAAATTATGATAAAAGTTAAGATTTTTATGGATTAGTAAAGTATAATGATCATGATGTACATGCATGCATGCATGCATACGTACGTATGTGCATGTATACATTGTAGGTATATGGGTGTGTGTATATGTAAATATATACATACGTGTATATGTATGTGTATATATATATATATATATGTATATGTATGTGTGTATGTATGTATGAATGTGTATTATGTAAGTTATATAAGGTTAGTAAACATAATAAGAAAAGTAATAAGAATATATATATGTATCATCTTACACTTATATATATGTAACACCTACACCTAATATATATATATACCATATAGTTATGAACATGCATGATCATAAATAAAGAATATATATATATATATATATATATATATATATATATATATATATATATATATATATATATATATATATATATATATATATATATATATATGATACATATATATATGTATCACATAGGTGTATATTTATATATGTAACATATAATGATAAGTATACATAATAGTTGATTAATTAAATAATAATACTATACTATTATTAGTATAACTTATACACCTAACTATATAGTAACACCATAAAGTACACTAAGTATATTATCACTTATATATATAACTAATAAGTATCTTAATAAATTGGTTGTGTGTATACACCTAACGTGAAGGTTATAATTAAAGATAGCGTACAAAGACTACAAACATCACCGCTACTTGTGGCCTAGGGTGATACTTGTTGCCATTATGGGACACGCTTGTGGATCTCGAATGCCAAGACTTAGATTCTGGTCAAGAGTCCTGGGCACCCGGTAACAATAGATCATTCAAATGACTTGCATGTTAGCAACGAAGTTTGGGTGAGATTGTACAACATCTTTGTTAAGAATTATAACCCGAACTTCTTAAACTAGAAGCTTACTATAAGTGGAAGCTTTCCATAAATAGTAGGTTTCCAAAAATAGAAACTTTTGAGAAATAGGAACTTTTCTCGAAAACCGTCACTGTTAATATAGTTTGCTATATTAATAAACAAACTTTATGTCTATTAGACATTAACTAATTAAACATTATATCTCTAGGTTGAGATCTCCGATTACATACTCTGTTCATACTTCTTGCGTGGAATTTCTTGCTTGCTACTAAGGTGAACTTCATAGCCCCACTTTTTAACTTTCTTTATATACTTGTTTCGAACTTTGGGGTGAGACACATGCTTGCTTTCAAACTATTTTACGCTTAGACACAAGTACACGAAAACTTTATCTTGATTAGTTCAAACTGTGCTATGACATGCTTTGATTCATGCTAAATCCCTGCCATGATATCGTTAGTTGCTACGTATAAGCGCAAACTTAGTTATTATGAATAGGCCTACTGAGAGCGACGTCTCTAACCATTTGACCGTTGGTCTTTGGTTACATAATAATGAATTCAACGACATTGACAGTTCAAGGTGTCACTGGGTAACTTTGTTTAGTATCGATATCATACACCTCAGCACTACTAACGAACTGATTAAACTTTATAACTAAATCTTGTGGTCTAAAATCAATTATAAACCTATGTTGTTCACTTAACCATTTGTGGTTGACACTTTAAGCATGTTTTGTCTCAGGTGATGATTGCTAAAGATTGTGTGCTATTTGGACTTTGCTGCTTTTGAAGTCCGCATTTTATTATTCATATTATTGCATTAAAACACTTAAGTTTACATTTACATTGTTAAGGATTCATTTGTAATGACTTATACTTTCCGATGCTTTAATACATTGGTTTGTAATTAAAACGTCTCATTTAGAGTCGTTCTCGCTTTACACTTGTGTTATGATATTGGTTAGTCACATATTACCCCCGGTCCCATTTTAGGGGGTGTGACAGATTGGTATCAGAGCCAGGTTGTTATAGAGAACCAGGATTGCATTTTATGTGTGCCTTATGTGTTAGCTAGGGTGCCTTAGCAATCTTTAGGACTATAACCTTTCTGTAAGATCCTGTTTACCAGTTAGGTTGGACGCCATCCAAAAGGGTGGGACACCGTCCCATTGTGAAGGGCTGGATGTCGTCCAGTATTCTGGACGCCGTCCAGATGACCTGACGAGCCAGCTTTTGTGTTTTTGATATTTAAAAGGGGTAGTTTGGTTCACTTTGTGGACGACTTTAAGGCCCTAGATCAGGTTGTGGAGCCTCATTTACTCCATTTACAACCACCAAACCTCTTCCACTTAAATTCTAGAGAGAGAGAGAGTGATTCAAGTGTGAGAAAGCTCAAATCGAAGTGGAAGAAGCTTGTTTCTGGTTAGAGCTCGAGCATTAAAGTTGTTCATCTCCTCACTAGCTACATTTTGATTGTAGTGGTAAGTCTTAACCTTGATTTCTTTACTATTAATTGTTTAAGGGTTAGGGTTTGGGTTAGTGATGTGTATAAAACCCATTTGTTAGTGATTTGGGGATTTTTGGGTAAGTTTGGGTCATGAAGACTCAAAGGATGACTAACCTAGGGTTTTGAAATGCTAAATGCGTTTATGAGTCTTAAATTGGTTAGTTAACTACTAGCACACCTAAATTTTATGTAAGTGGGTGTTATTTAGGTATGTGGTGACCCGAATGGGTGTGGAAACCTCGAATGAGTAAAACGGGTCTTTGATGACCTAAGTTGTCTTGTTAGGGTGAAAATGCAATAACATTGTGATTATATGTATATTAAGACCATAAATGGCTAGAGTTAGGGTTTTTGGCGAAGTTGACCCAATATTAGGGTTAAGTGTGCAAATGGGTTGGAATTGCACCATGGGTCAAAATGACTCTAGGATGTTGAGTGAGTTGGTTGACCAACTTGATTGTGTGATTAATTAATTGTATACATAATGTAATGGGTGCGTTACGTTGAAGGTTACGAGCTTGGTTTAACATTCACCGACGGCGTTAAGGTGAATGGAGTAATTATGCATGTATGTATATAGTGTATTTATTTGTATGCTATGGTATGAACCACGGAGCCGGTAGTACCATAGTATGTGTGAGTGTCTTATGATGTGAACCACGGAACCGGTAGCATCATGGTACGTGTGTTGTAGTGTGAACCACGGAGCCGACAGCACTATAGCACGAGTCGTAAAGTATGAACCACGGAGCCGGTAGTACTATAAAATGAGATGTGAACCACGGAGCCGGTAGCATCGAAGTGTGAACCACAGAGCCGGTAGCACTATAAAATTAGGTTTGAACCACAGAGCCGGTAGCACTATAAAAGAGTATGACTCAAATGCGTAGTGACGTGAACCATGGAGCCGGTAGCGTCATACATTGCGTATGGTGTGAACCACGGAGCCGGTAGCACCATGATGCGAAAACGGTTAACCATATAGTTGTTTATGTTTATGTTGACATTGTAAAGTAGCATATTATATTGTCATGGAGTATATGATGTTGATTCATGCTAGTCGTGGTAATTGGAGGTGATTAGCTTATACTTGGAGTTTGTATGCTAATTGATAATACTAGCGAATATGCGGTGTGTGTGTGTGTAAGTGTATGCAAGTAGGTATATTATATATGTATACGTATAATTATTGCATTCACTAAGCTTTGCTTACCCTCTCGTTGTTTATCTTTTTATAGGCTCCGGCGTTGACAAGGGTAAGGGCATTTGATTGGATTAGAGATCCCGCTTGTTGTTTAGGGGACGCCTTTGGGATGTGATAGCTTTTGGAGTTTGACCGAGACTTGGGTAGTTTAACCCCCAAACACCATGCTCATAGTGTCGTTTGGAAATTAAACTAGTGTGGTCGAAACTCATGATTTTTACGAAACTCGTAAAATGGTCGATGTGGGCCCCGTTTTGTAAAACTTGTTTCGATGTTGGAAATCTATTGGTTTTACTTAAATTGATATGTTGTAAAAAGGTTTTCGTTTAATAGTGCCGGAAAGCGGGATTTTCGCTCACGTAAGTGAGCACGGGGATCAGTCCCTGACAATGAAATGGGACACCGTCCCAAAAGGCTGAACGCCGTCCAGGCCTTTAGTATTGGACGCCGTCCAATAACCTGGATGCCGTCCAGATGTACATGTCCAGAAAAAAATTTATGGCATATTTTTGGTATAACGAAGTCGGGTTGTTACACTTTCCTGCCTTAGTTTTAAGCGTTTTCCCTTAATCTTTATACCGCCAATTCATCTTATTACCTGCTTTTACCTCTATTCATATTTTGTATCCTTTCCTAAGGATGCCAAGCCAAAACCCTATCATCTTGCCTGATCCCGACTCTAAAGGATCGGTTAGTATGTGATTATTATCATATCCATACATGTCTTATGACCTGACTTCGCCATTGTGATTCAAAGTATTCTTTGACTCACGCGAAGGGATGTCACTCATGACTCAACATTCCCAAGTCAACTATCTAAGTTTGATCACGTGTCCTGACCTTATGGGGTGATATTGAAGTGGAAGTATGAATTAGTGAAATATAATGACACTTGGTCAACGTGATTATATTACGGTAATTCATATAGAAATTCCAATATCATGAAATATGGAATAGAAAGTGAATCAAATAAAAATTCCAAGACATTAATTCAAAAATCTCAATGTTATTACATGAAGGGTAATTATCATCTGATTTATAGATATACGAAGAGATCGTTATGACCAAACTATCTATCTCATACCCATGAGTAGATTAACAAATTCTCCTATGCCATAAACGTTGTAAAGCTTTGAATTCTTTCTTTGTTAAATAACTTATCTCTTTATCTTTGACGCTTAATTATCACATCCCCGCTGGAAGGAAGGATGCATATTCTTAAGTGACTTGAAGTGACACCCCCGAAATTTCTTCGAAGCATCCCTTCTGTTATCTGTAATTACGTCCTAGTATAGATTTTCATAAACCCATTAGGAAACCCGTTGAAGGTAAGCGACAACCACTCGCAAGGATTTCATTTGAATTTTCAAACGTCAATATCATAAACACCACCTTCACTATTACGTTCTTTGTGCTGAGACGGTCAATATCTCACACGCATAATCTCATGAAGAATATGACTTTCCAACAAGTATCTTTTGATTATCATAGCCAATGAAAACTTTTCGCGCTCATTACTTGGCACCATGCGAGTAATAATGTCATACCTAAATAATAATCAATCACCGTCAATTCAAAATCTAGGGTTAGATACACCGCCTGAAGTTTTTCCATTTTCTCACGAGCTGCGGCTTGAGACTAAACCCCCCCTAATCACATCTGAAAACTAATATAGCAATTAAAAGAACCCCATCATAATCTAGTGGATAGTATCCACATTTCTGGCCAGTTAAGAAGTATACATATATTTCCATCACCATATTGAAAAGTGCGTGATCTCTCACACGCTCCCTATGATCAAAGGTAGCATTGCTATGATTATCATTACGTTACTTATGGTCAATCATCGCTTGATTTGTTGTATCTAAACAATAAGTCACGACCTTTGAATCGTTAACCATTTTCCTAAAAATCTTACGATTTCGCCTCGGTGTTAAAAGCATGTTAGATGTATCATTAAATGATTATATATTAATGACTCTAATAATAGTGACACCATGTCCTTACATCGCCCTTACTCATTCGGGAAATTCATACCATCCCGACAATAATCACAGATTTAGCGAGAACTTGATAAATTGATGATCATCACATAGTCGAAAGCCACTGCATTAGCGTGTCTTCACATTTGTCTATGTGAACATCAGATTATTCATGCTCAAATTATTATGAAATCTTTGTGACCGTCGGAATCAAGCAATCCATGCGTAGATATAATAAGGGCACGTATTGCCAGTCTTCCGACTCCAATAATAGTCATGACCAGTTGGCATTTCAAAGACAACAGGAGATTTACTTTACGTTCCCAAACTCTACCATTCATATCTCACTTGAAGGTAATAGCTTCACACATGAATATTTTGAATTCCAAGAACTTATATTAGTTATCAACAACACTAAAATTCAATATTTATCATTACCTCGTAAAATTTTTGCTCAAATATCACCTAGAATTTTCAAGGTCCTTCACTCAATTTTTCTTAGTCTTTCTCCAACTCATAACCTCGGTATCACCTAGAATTTTCAAGGTCCTTCACTCAATTTTTCTTAGTCTTTCTCCAACTCATAACCTCGGAAATATGAAAATTCTGTGTACCAAAATTTTACACACACTATTTTACTGTGAGATCCTCTCAAAATTTTTATAAAATAAATTTATTTACTGCCATTCGTGCAAATTTTATAAATTGTATATATTTATATAATAAAGTAAATAAAATTTACCTTTATTTATTTTGACTAGTACATATAAAATTATACTCTCACTTTTTCAAATCAATTCTTTTGTTCAAAAGATATTTTACATAAAATAGTACATGTTGTACATAACTCTAGTTTTACTAAGAACTTCGTTCCTTTTTAAATTGTCACCTTAAACTACTCGAACTTCTATAAAATTTTCATTGCTTGTTTATATAAAATTTTTTATATTATTCTACACCACGTAGTAACCACAATTCCTCTTACCTTCGAAACTTACCATTGAGTTTATCATTCAAAACTCTATGTTCTCAGTAACTTTTCCCTTATAAGGTTGACCGTTGAGAAGATTTTACTTCTGATATCTCACGGCTAAACCACGGCAACCTCGTAAAACGTCAATTCTATGAATTAATATCTTTTTGGCACAAGAAAGCATTTCTCAGATATTTCCTCACCCGGTATAAACTATTCTTTGTAGCCAATGATTCATATTTCTTTCCATCCGTACTTAAACTCATAAGTGAATGATAGATCGACTCGCCATAGGTGCGAGAACGTCTTTCTGATCAAGAGATCACACCTTTCGTGCGGTTTCCTATCAGAAATATAATTTATGATCCTCGATATCCTCTCTAAAGGAGTTACCTTAAACGATTAGGGTGTTTATGTGTTTACAACTAGATGTTATCCTAGTCAAGTTTCGACCTTTGTTTCAACATATAGCTATAGATACATTATGCAGATGTGCTTTCAAAAACTCTTTCCAAGGATAAGTTCGCATGTATTATAATCTTTCATTAATCTTTCATACCATTTTATGGGCATCTTAGTAATTATGGCTTGCTTTGCATATAAGCTTGATTAGTGACTTCACAGCTGGAATCTCGTTTTGTCTATTCACATTAGACATTTCTTGAAAACCAAAGGTATCATGTCTATGGTTACCTTCCTGAATTTGAAGTTGGTACCATCTCTAACAAACACAAGTCATGCATCAAACTACAAGGTTGTGATCTCCAAGTACTTCTCTCTGATTGTCTACCATAATGGCGATATAAACGCTTAAGGTTTCAAATAAACTTAGTAATGTTCGTTGCACATTTCAGGTGTCCAACTTACTAAAATGCTTGTACGACTAAAATATCACAATCCCTTTTAAGGAAACCTAGTCAGATGACACTCATGTTATCTCTTTGAATTACCTCCGCATTGATAAATAAAGTGCACTTCATAGAAGAACCTGTAAAAGTTATGGATCATGAGATCAAACACTTGAAACAGGACAACAGTTCCTATTGTTAAGATCCGTTGGAATTCACGAAGAGGCCCCGAGTATACCTGGGAACGTTAAGGCCAGATGAGGCGGAAATATCCCCATCTCTTCTCAACCGCAGATGCATCCGAGAAGTCTACCTAAAACTTCGGGACGAAGTTTTCATTAACGGGGAGGTACTATGACGATCCTCAATTTTTCCATTTCTGTTATTACTGTTCCACTATTAGGACTTTATGTAATCATAAACTTTATGTATTCGACACTTTGATTAAATAGTATTTTGATCAATAATTCCTGTTATATAAAGTTTATGTATTTGTGTGATTTATATTATATAAACTGTATGTATAATTTAAATGTGATAATTATAAATTGAAAACTAATAAGAACTAATGAGAACCAAATTAAATTAATAAAAGTTAGGGACTAATAATTAAAATAAAATGTAATTTAAATAAAATGTAACTTAAATAATAATAATAATAATAATAATAATAATAATAATAATAATAATAATAATAATAATAATAATAATAATAATAATAATAATAATAATAATAATAATAATAATAATAATAACTATTATAAAAAAAATATAGAATATATATATAAATGGCTAATGCCGATTAAAAAAATAATAAAAATACATGAATTAATATATAGGATCGGCTGTTTAGGGAAAAAAAATAATAAACTTGATCACTAAGTTAATAATCCTAGTTTAATCCTAATTCTAATCCTTGATCTCCAAGAAAATTGAGTGAGATTAGGAAACCCAACACACCTATAAACACCCTCATGTTATTCATTAATCTCACCACAAAACCCTTGCAATTTAGTCGACTAAAAATACCTGCAGTTTCCCTCTTCTGTGTCGACTAAAAACAATCCCTCACCTGCTGCATATTAGTCGACTTTCCCAGCCTTTTTCCCTCCAATTTAGTCGACTAAAAACACCCTCAAAACCCACCTGCAGTCGACTAAAAGCAGCCTTCAAACTTGCTATTGCAGTCGACATACAACCCCACCAAAACCTGCTGCAATTTTCCATTGTTCCTGCTGCTGTATCAGTTTCTGTTTCGACACCCAAATAGCCCAAGGATCATACTTGTTGCTGCTGTTTTGTGTGACGACCCGGAAATTTCTGACAAAATTTAAACTTTAATCTTTGTATGTTTCTGACATGATAAGCTAAGTTTGTTAAGTTGAATCTCAAGAAATTTTGAACTGTTTTCATATATACAATTACCCTTTGACTATTCCCGATGATTCATGAACAATTTGTTTTGTAAGTAAATATGTAATTAAATATATATATATATATATATATATATATATATATATATATATATATATATATATATATATATATATATATATATATATATATATATATATATATATATATATATACAAAATTAGAAATGTAAAATAATAAAACAGAATCATTATGTTATTATAAAAAGTGAATCTAATTATAAACATATGTGATTTCTAATATAATGTAATCTTAGAAATAATGGATAATAAATAAAAGTTATTATAGGATATATTGTATGAATAATAAGTATTACAAAAGTAACAATACATATATGTAATACATGTATAACTATAGATGTTATAATAAAATTGTCATTACTTTCAATATTAATGTCAACACTAGTATTATTAATATCATTTGAAATGTATAAAATCTATAATGTGAAATTGATATATATATCAATTGTTATAATATTGTTATTATTAATATTATTATTATCATTAATAATATTAGTATAATTAGCACTATTATTATTAATATTAATATCAGAACTATTAAAATTATTATTTTTATTTGAAATTTATAATTTAGTATTGTAAGTAATGATATTATTATTATCATTTTCATAATTAAACCTATTTTTCTTTTCTATTATTATTGTTATTAATATTAGTATTCTTATTATTATAAATGTTAACAATATTATTATCATTAATATATTAACAAGTAATAATATTAGTTAAAATTAAATTACATAAAAATATATAATCACAGATATATATAAATACATATAAATATACAAAATAATGTTATATACATATGAAATTACATATGCAGATATACATATATATAAATACAGTTATATATTTATATAATTACATATTTGTAAGCATTTTTTTTATTTATTTAAAAATCAGATCTGATATATAAAAACCTAAACACAGGAATGAATTCTGTTGACAATTCTTGCTGTAGATATTGATTCATCAAGTACCAATCAAAAATTTGGCCACAGGAACAATCCAACATCTATTACCCATCGTGCTCATGCTTTATGTACTCTTACTTCTTTCATATGTCTTCATCTCTTGCTCGAATATCCTGTCGACACCAATTTGATTACAAAACAAACGAGTGCTACATGTTATTCACACAATCATTTAACTTCCTAATCTCCATATCTTGGTAGTAAAACTTCAATACCCTCATCACCATAGACAACCATCACAAATTTAGCTGCTATATGTTCGAAACCGTTCACTGCTATATAATTCTTTTGCTCTCTCTCTAGAATCTTGTTTCATCGAAAACCAACACTTAAATTCAATAAACCGGCACCTAGTATCTGCTTCCTGATCATCCGAGAAACCTCACAACCAAGCCATCAAGAACCACCATCTTCAATCACGAACCACAATAACTAATACTTCAGACCCATTTAATCCTCTCCACCACATTCGAATATAATTATAACCCAAAACACCACCTTCCTTCATATTTTTTTTCTTTCCTTCTCTGCTCTCGTTCTGTCAATCAAAGCATGAAACACCACCTCACTTTCTGTTATCTTTGTGAACCCAAAATACCACCTTAAACACCATCTCCTTCCACTATCTTCACAAACAACCCATGCAAAGCACCATCCTTGATTTACCCCATGATATATATATTTCTAAAAAGCACCTATCTTTATTTATTCTTCTATCTTGGCCAACAATTGTAAAGTAGATGACCCCCTGGAGTAGGTGAATAATTACTACATGTTAAATATTAAAAGAAACTAGTGTGGCCGATGTGCTTTTCCTTCTTTTTGGATTGTTGCTGTCGAACCATAACAAACATGGAAGGTTGTACCCACTTGCTTATGTTTGTTCTTTTTTTATATATATAATAACCGAACCCCACACCACTAAAGGGTATTGTTCCACGATAATTACTCCTCTAGCAGAATGCAGAAAACATTAGGCGAATTGGACTCTAGTTGGGCTTAGATGAACTCACTTGGGCCGTGTTCCTATGGGTGTAATCGGGCCACCATGTATTTGGGCTGCTACTTCTAATCCGTTTGAAGTTGTTTAGGAAATACTAGGATTATCGATGTAAAAGGGGGGAGGATGACGGTATGGATTGATGGTAATGATAATTAAGAAGACAGATTATTAATAAGGTTGATATTCGATTATGTTAATGGATATGATGCGATGTAGAACAATGAATCATGATGTCGTGATTGATTGATGATGTCAAGATATTAATGATGGTGATGATGGGTTATGATGATCATGATGCACAAAAATTATAGTCACAAAGTGATTATGATTATGATTATAGATGATGATATGAAGATGTATTGTCGCTGCTATTAATACCTGTTGATCTTAGAGAATGAATAAGGAAAACAGATATAGATTAAAAGGATTAAATATCCTAGTTCTAACAGAAAATTAGAATCAGACGAATGGTTAGAGCATGTATTGTTGAACCAGAGGTCGTGGGTTCGAGACTAGGCGACTACATAAACATATTATTTTTTTCTGTCGTAAGCCTGTTGGGCTTGTTGGGCTTGGACAGGATTAAGTGGGTTTAGCTATTGGACTTGGACATGCAAGGATTATGATGGAACCATTAAGCCTACTTGTTTGTTTTAAAGGGTATAAATTTTATTATTATTATTATTATTATTACGATTATCATTAATATTATTATCATAGGTATTATTATTTTAGTTATTATCATCATTAATATTAACACTAAGATTATTATTACTAATATTACTTTTATTATTATTAGTATATAAGATAAATATAATTAAAATAGATATTAATGAAACATACAAGTTATTGAAATAACAATTAAAAATAATATCTAAACTTGTTCGATTACAATTATATGTGTTAATAAATATATAAATGATATAGGTTCGTGAATCTGAGGTCAACGCTACACTTGTTAAAGGACATCATATGTATTTTTACTACAAAATACAGTATGGTGAGTTTCATTTGCTCCCTTTTTAAATGCTTTTGCAATATATATTTTTAAGACTGAGAATACATGCGCTGCTTTTATTACTATTTTACGAAATAGACACAAGTAATCGAAACTACATTATATATTTGAATGATCGAAATCGAATATGCCCTTTTTAGTCTGGTAATCTAAGAATTAGGGAACAGACACCCTAATTGATGTGAATCCTAAAGATAGATCTATCGGGCCCAACGAGCCCCATCCAAAGTACCTGATGCTTTAGTACTTCGAAATTTATCATGTCCGAAGGGAGTCTCGGAATGATGGGGATATTCTATATGCATCTTATGAATGTCGATTACCAGATGTTCAATCCATATGAATGATTTTTGTCTCTATGCATGAGACGTATATTTATGAGAAATGGAAATGAAAATCTTGTGGTCTAATAAAATGATAAAAATGAATGATTATGATAAACTAATGAACTCACCAACCTTTTGGTTGACACTTGAAAGCATGTTTATTCTCAGGTATGAAAGAAATCTTCCGCTGTGCATTTCCTCATATTAGAGATATTACTTGGAGTCATTCATGACATATTTCTAAAGACATTGTATTCGAGTCGTCGAGTTTATCAAGATTATTACTAAGTCAATTATAGTTGGATATATTATGGAATGGTATGCATTCCGTCAACTTTCGATGTAATGAAAGGTTATCTTTTAAAAACGAATGCAATGTTTGTAAAATGTATCATATAGAGGTCAAGTACCTCGCGATGTAACCAAATGTAATGTATTCGTCCAGATGGATTAGGACGGGTCTCTATGGTTGGTATCAGAGCGGTGGTCTTAGCGAACCAGGTCATGCATTAGTGTGTCTAACTGATAGTTATTTAGATGCATTAGTGGCTCAGGACTTCGACCGTGTCTGCATGTCAAAAGTTTTGCTTATCATTTCATGTCGAAAATTATTTGATTATCATCCTTAAAGTCTAGACACATCTTACTGCCTCTATTGCATAGATAGTGTATAGATAAATTCATATCTTAGTGTATCTGTTATTGTTACCTTTGCCTGACAGCTTCCGTAGATTCCTCCGTAACTTATGGGATTTTAGTATTATATATGCATATGTAAATTATGTATTGCAGGGTACTAATCTACATTCTATAACCTAATTCTTATCGAAAATACTTCATTTAATCGTACGAGATGAATCCCTCAACCAGTTCGAGTCCCTTAGATTTCGATAGCTATTCCGATAGTTATTCCGACAGCTATTCCGATATGGATTTCCACTCGAGCTCCGAAAGCAGTGTAACCGGAATGAATTAACCAATTAGCCATCATTTATTCTGGATGAATTGGAGATGGGTTCGTAGTCGACTTAATCAATGGAGACGTGAAGAAGGCTATCTTTTCCACCAACCAAATTGCCCTCTTGATGAATAACCCGAAGCACTTACCGGTGAATCAATCCGAAACACCATTTTCACCCTCATTTACAGAGTAGCTCGACATGATTATATTCTATCCACAATTCTAAATCTTATTCATCCACTCGTTCCAACCGACAAATCATTTTGGAATAATAGAAGAAGTCAACGAACTTCACGCTCGAGTAATCAATTTGGAGAATATGGTACAAAATTTACCAGCTTCAGCAATATCACCGGCACCAACAGTGCCATCAATAATAGCACCAGTACCATCAACAATCCATGCCTCAACATCTCATTCTGTACCTCGAGCATAATCACCATTCTACATGACGTTCTACATCATTTATCTTCGTTCAACATGATGGTTATGTAACCTCTAATGTTTTAGAGATTATATATTCTTGTTCTAGCGGTAAATTAGATGAGTTAATATCGTATTAACTCATTAAATCCATGATTACATCTGAGGAAAATATATATGTAAGTATATTTTCATAAAGATTGTAACTAAAAAATTCTTTTGTACAAACTGTTAATGGTGAAAATATTTTAACGGGTAGGTAATACCCTAGAAATATTTAGATTTCACATTAATAAGTTACACTGAACATTCTTCGAATCTGATTCAATAGTCATTTACTATCCTACTTACAACCACAGAAGTACGAATCCGTTCATTACAGAATAACCATTTTCATTCAATTTCATATTTAGATTTTGACCTATCAGAATCCAACAAGTGGCATAATGAAGAAAACATTGAACAAAATAAAATTTGTTAGAAACAAACAAATTAACTATGAGAAATTGTGTTAAGAATCCACGCTAATAAAATCCTAGCTAACTGTTCCTAGCTAACTGTTAATTCCCTATTACATTATTGCAATTTAATTATTGCAATTTGTTTATCGTAATTTATTATCGCAATTTTTATTCTCGCAATTTTATTTATCATCATTTAATTTCTGTTATTTATTTTATGCACTTTAAATATCGGGGCACGTATACAAGGTTTTGACATATCATATCAACGCATCTATATATATTATTTGGAATAACCGTAGACACTCTATATGCAGTAATGTGAGAGTTAGCTATATAGGGTTGAGGTTGATTCTATAATAATATATATACTTTGAGTTGTGATCGAGTCTGAGACATGTACACGGGTCACGATACGTATTAATTAATTCGAATATTATATATTAAACTATATATGAATTATTAGACTGTTAACTGTGGACTATCGACTGTGGACTAATAACATTGGACAATTAAAATGAATTAAAATATTGATTATAATATATGAAACTAAATAATTCTTCAAGTCTGCCACTTGATTTCATCTTAAAGCTCATTTGTATCTTGACAATTCCAATCTGCGTTCAAACATTTCATAATTCTTGAAAACACTTCAATCGAGAGGATGAACCAACCTCACTTCATCTACGGAAGAAAAGATTGATGCATATAGTTATGCACCTGAAAACACTCGTAACCTGAGTAAATGTTCAAAACGTATCTGTGCTAACCCTTTGGGAGTTGTTATTACCAAAAATAACTTTGCAATCCCTTTTCAAATCAGCTAATTTTGTCACGGTTCCATCAAGTCAACTTCGACTTTTCATTCGAAACAACCTTATTATAACCTTAATATATATGCGTACTTTTTTATTGTTATCGGAGAACCTTTTATATTCCACCACATCACCAGTAGACGTACCAGCAACCTCGTTACTCATTGGCTTAAATCTCTCCGACAAATCACTATATTTATCTATTGAAGTCTTATCATGAACTCATCTGCACCTTGTAACGAGAATTGCCATACCAATTACCAGAAATTAGCGTTTAATCATCTAAAAACATAATTCTCTTAAAACCCCTCGGTTTGATAACCAATGATCCAGATCCATTAACTTTGAAAATACTGACGAAGCAGCATGTAGTAAATGGTCTTAATGGCCAAAAGTGATGATAAAAGAATGGAGTGTTGGGAACGCTCGATAGAAAATTTGGTACTGAAAAACAGATTGAGCTAACTATGAAGGAGACCAAGGACAAATACAAGGACCATACCCCGTATTCCAAGAATCCAGATAATTCTGTATCCGATGAAATCCTTAGAAAATATCTTGCTCCGAAGTCATGTTAAAATCTTGCGGAAAATTTTTCTTTATCAACCTTCGAACTTTGAAATTCCAAAATATCATCATAAATATTTTTGATATTTCTGAGGATATTTTCATAAATATTTTTGTCTAAAATTATTTATCTCTTCGTGCTATCCGTGTTACATCATAAAGGAAACTATTTTAGTTTCTAAATTTCTTTAAAATTTGAGTTTAAATTATGAATGATTTCTGGAAAAGTGTTGGGAATTGAAGCATGAGTTAGTATAATGTAATGACGTCAGGCCAACGTGGTTATATTACAGTAAGTCATGCTGAATTTCTAATGAAACGTGATGATGGTTCACAGTAGATCATACCATCATCATGTGTCATGTTACATAACTCTTTTGTTCTGCTTAACTTCTAAACATATCAAGAAAATATATTCTTGATAGTTCTATTCTCAGTGATTCTGGTAATTTGACAAATCAAATCGTGCTATTACGTTCTTCCTTGTTTAGAACATTAAATTCATTCGAAACTCCATACTTACGAATTCTGGACCGTTACTCGTTTTACTAGAAGTCGAGAGGAGAATAAAAAGGCAAAGAGCTCCGAAACATAAGGGAAGATATAAAACTCGATAGCAACACAGAAATCACAAACCGTGTACATTAATACGAAAAGCAATATAAAGACACGGGAGTATGATAAACACAATAACCCCAAGAGCGAAGTAGAAGTAATCAGATTCCTCCTGTGGTAGATGAAAAAGGAGAATGATCGATATGATAGTCAGGAATATATCCAGAATTAAAACTGGATGAAGCATATTGACTGATGAATTGAAAGTATGAATTAAAATATAGAAAATGGGAGTGGTAGGAAGTAATGGAACGGAAGAAGTTCATTTATAGTGGAAATATCAGACCGAGCAATCGAGGCAGATCATCGCATTTAATTAAAGAGATCTTAATTTCCTTTTTCACCGAATAATCAGATCTTATTTAGATTACGAAGATTTCCTTTAATTTCCTTGAATTTCGGAAATCCACCGTGACTACGTCAGAAGTTAAGACAAATCTCTATTTTCTCATTTCACTATTTTGTGATAGCTTCACTCGTACGCTTCGAGTAATCGAATTGTTTATCTATATTAACCAATAATGATAAAACTCTATTTATCGACTCATATTCATCATGAAAACATTTCTATTGTTAGCCATGATGACCACAATCAAATTTCAGGACAAAATTTCTTTAACGAGTAGGTACTGTGAGGACCCAGAAATTTCTGACCAAATTTAAACTTTAATCTTTGTATGTTTCCGACACGATAAGCTAAGTTTGTTAAGTTGAATCTCAAGAAATTTTGAACTGTTTTCATATATGCAATTACCCTTTGACTATTCCCGATGATTCACGAACAATTTGTTTTGTAAGTAAATATGTAATTATATATATATATATATATATATGTATATATATATATATATATATATATATATATATGTATATATATATATGTATATATATATATGTGTATATATATATATATATATGTATATATATATATATGTATATATATATATAAATACAAAATTTAAAATGTAAAATAATAAAACAGAATCATTATGTTATTATAAAAAGTGAATCTAATTATAAACATATGTGATTTGTAATATAATGTAATCTTAGAAATAATGGATAATAAATAAAAGTTATTATATGATATATTGTATGAATAATAAGTATTACAAAAGTAACAATACATATACGTAATACATGTATAACTATAGATGTTATAATAAAATTGCCATTACTTTCAATATTAATGTCAACACTAGTATTATTAATATCATTTGAAATGTATAAAATCTATAATGTGAAATTGATATATATATATATATATATATATATATATATATATATATATATATATATATATATATATATATATATATATATATATATATATATATATATATATATATATCAATTGTTATAATATTGTTATTATTAATATTATTATTATCATTAATAATATTAGTATAATTAGCACTATTATTATTAATATTAATATCAAAAATATTAAAATTATTATTTTTATTTGAAATATATGATTTAATATTGTAAGTAATGATATTATTATTATCATTTTCATAATTAAACCTATTTTTCTTTTCTATTATTATTGTTATTAATATTAGTATTCTTATTATTATAAATGTTAATAATATTATTATCATTAATATATTAACAATTAATAATATTAGTTAAAATTAAATTACATAAAAATATATAATCACGGATATATATAAATACATATAAATATACAAAATAATGTTATATACATATGAAATTACATATGCAGATATACATATATATAAATACAGTTATATATTTATATAATTACATATTTGTAAGCATTTTTTTTATTTATTTAAAAATCATATCTGATATATAAAAACCTAAAACAGGAATGAATTCTGTTGACAATTCTTGCTGTAGATAATTGATTCATCAAGTACCAATCAGAAATTTGGCCACAGGAACAATCTTAATTCTATTACCCATCGTGCTCATGCTTTATGTACTCTTACTTCTTTCATCTGTCTTCATCTCTTGCTCGAATATCCTGTCGACACCAATTTGATTACAAAACAAACGAGTGCTACATGTTATTCACACAATCATTTAACTTCCTAATCTCCATATCTTGGTAGTAAAACATCAATACCCTCATCACCATAGACAACCATCACAAATTTAGCTGCTATATGTTCGAAACCGTTCACTGCTATATAATTCTTTTGCTCTCTCTCTAGAATATTGTTTCATCGAAAACCAACACTTAAATTCAATAAACCGGCACCTAGTATCTGCTTCCTGATCATCCGAGAAACCTCACAACCAAGCCATCAAGAACCACCATCTTCAATCACGAACCACAACAACTAATACTTCAGACCCATTTAATCCTCTCCACCACATTCGAATATAATTATAACCCAAAACACCACCTTCCTTCATATTTTTTTTCTTTCCTTCTCTGCTCTCGTTCTGTCGATCAAAGCATGAAACACCATCTCACTTTATGTTATCTTTGTGAACCCAAAACACCACTTTAAACACCATCGCCTTCCACTATCTTCACAAACAACCCATGCAAAGCACCATCCTTGATTTACCCCATGATATATATATTTCTGAAAAGCGCCTATATTTATTTATTCTTCTATCTTGGCTGACAATTGTAAAGTAGATGACCCCCTAGAGTAGGTGAATAATTACTACATGTTAAATATTAAAAGAAACTAGTGTGGCCGACGTGCTTTTCCTTCTTTTTGGATTGTTGCTGCCGAACCATAACAAACATGGCAGGTTGTACCCACTTGCTTGTGTTTGTTCTTTTTTTTATATATAATAACCGAACCCCGCACCACTAAAGGGTGTTGTTCCACGATAATTACTCATCCAGCAGAATGCAAAAAACATTAGGCGAATTGGACTCTAGTTGGGCTTAGATAAACTCACTTGGGCCGTGTTCCTATGGGTGTAATCGGGCCACCATGTATTTGGGCTGCTACTTCTAATCCGTTTGAAGTTGTTTAAGAAATACTAGGATTATCGATGTAAAAGGGGGGAGGATGACGGTATGGATTGATGGTAATGATAATTAAGAAGACGGATTATTAATAAGGTTGATATTCGATTATGTTAATGGATATGATGCGATGTAGAACAATGAATCATGATGTCGTGATTGATTGATGATGTCAAGAAGTTAATGATGGTGATGATGGGTTATGATGATCATGATGCGCAAAAATTATAGTCACAAAGTGATTATGATTATAATTATAGATGATGATATGAAGATGTATTGTCGCTGCTATTAATACCTGTTGATCTTAGAGAATGAATAAGGAAAACTGATATAGATTAAAAGGATTAAATATCCTAGTTCTAACAGAAAATTAGAATCAGACGAATGGTTAGAGCATGTGTTGTTGAACCAGAGGTCGTGGGTTCGAGACTAGGCGACTGCATAAACATATTATTTTTTTTGTGTCGTAAGCCTGTTGGGCTTGTTGGGCTTGGACAGGATTAAGTGGGTTTAGCTATTGGACTTGGACATGCAAGGATTATGATGGAACCATTAAGCCTACTTGTTTGTTTTAAAGGGTATAAATTTTATTATTATTATTATTACGATTATCATTAATATTATTATCATAGGTATTATTATTGTAGTTATTATCATCATTAATATTAACACTAAGATTATTATTACTAATATTACTTTTATTATTATTAGTATATAAGATAAATATAATTAAAATAGATATTAATGAAACATACAAGTTATTGAAATAACAATTAAAAATAATATCTAAACTTGTTTGATTACAATTATATGTGTTAATAAATATATAAATGATATAGGTTCGTGAATCCGAGGCCAACCCTACACTTGTTAAATGACGTCATATGTATTTTTACTACAAAATACAGTATGGTGAGTTTCATTTGCTTCATTTTTAAATGCTTTTGCAATATATATTTTTGGGACTGAGAATACATGCGCTGCTTTTATAACTGTTTTACAAAATAGACACAAGTAATTGAAACTATATTATATGGTTGAATGATCGAAATCGAATATGCCCCTTTTAGTCTGGCAATCTAAGAATTAGGGAACAGACACCCTAATTGATGCGAATCCTAAAGATAGATCTATCGGGCCCAACGAGCCCCATCCAAAGTACCGGATGCTTTAGTACTTCGAAATTTATCATGTCCGAAGAGAGTCCCGGAATGATGGGGATATTCTATATGCATCTTGTGAATGTCGATTACCAGGTGTTCAATCCATATGAATGATTTTTTTCTCTATGCATGGGACGTATATTTATGAGAAATGGAAATGAAAATCTTGTGGTCTATTAAAATGATAAAAATGAATGATTGTGATAAACTAATGAACTCACCAACCTTTTGGTTAACACTTGAAAGCATGTTTATTCTCAGGTATGAAAGAAATCTTCCGCTGTGCATTTGCTCATATTAGAGATATTACTTGGAGTCATTCATGACATATTTCAAAAGAAGTTGTATTCGAGTCGTCGAGTTCATCAAGATTATTACTAAGTCAATTATAGTTAGATATATTATGAAATGGTATGCATGTCGTCAACTTTCGATGTAATGAAAGGTTATCTTTTAAAAACGAATGAAATGTTTGTAAAATGTATCATATAGAGGTCAAGTACCTCGCGATGTAACCAAATATAATGTATTCGTCCAGATGGATTAAGACGGGTCTCTATATTGTGTTTGTTTTTTCTGCGAGCCAGATCAGACCCAAGAAGACTTCAATTGGGTCGAATTTTGCTGCGACTGTAATCTATTTCCTGTTCAGTTTTTATTCATCATCATCCTTGATCTTTAACCTTCATAAGGTATCCCTAAAACTCTAGTTCAATCCTACTTATAATCTCTTAAGTTGTTATTAAGTATTATGATGAATTAAGTATGATCATGATGATAGATGATATAGAGTAATAAGATAAAGATTATGAATATGAATTGAGTATGTTAATAAGATTAAGTTAATGAATAATGATAATAATGGCATGTGTTAGTGAATATATTTATGTAGAATCATGAAGTATTATGTGTTAGTAATAAGGTTAAAAGATAAAAGATGTATGATTATGATTATAGATAAATAAGATACTAGGTTGAATGTTAATGGTTAATGATTATGATTTTATGTGGTAATGATTAATGTTGTTAGGTTAAAATTATGATAAAAGTTATGATTTTTATGGATTAGTAAAGTATAATGATCATGATGTACATGCATGCATGCATGCATACGTATGTATGTGCATGTATACATTGTAGGTATATGGGTATGTGTATATGTAAATATATATATACGTATATATGTATGTGTATATATGTATGTATATGTACGTGTGTATGTATGTTTGAATGTGTATTATGTAAGTTATATAAGGTTAGTAAACATAACAAGAAAAGTAATAAGAATATATATATGTTTCATCTTACACTTATATATATGTAACACCTACACCTAATATATATATATATGTAACATCCCGCATTTTTCCGTTAAATTATTTTAACGCCCGTCTTTTTCTTTTTAAATAATACCCTTCGTATCTAGATTCGTATCCTTTGTTAAGTAACATTTTAAATATTCTCGTTATCGGAATTTAATATCTCCCGTACTCCCGTGAAATTTAAAATAATTCGTTCGGTTAATTCCCGCACCCGATTCATAGTTGAGGGACTAAACTTGACAAGGGATCAAACCCTTGACTAGGTCAAAGGGTCAAACCCCTTTCACCCATTCATTTCCACCTCCATCTCTCTCTCTTTCTCTCTAGCAAGAACACACACTCAAAAACTAAATCCATTCATTCATCATCTAAATCCGGATTAGGGAGCTAGCAACCAAATAAATTACATATTCGTGATCCTCTCTTCATCCTCTTCGTTTTGGTACCAACTTCATCTCATTTGGGTAACTTTCTAAAATCACTAGATTTTGTGTTCTTGATGTTTTTTTTTAACTTATAAAAGTGTTAATTAGTGTCTATGGCTCAAGTCTAACATAAATATATAATTTGTATGCTCGATCTCGTTGTTTTAGTGTAACTAGCATGAACTTGAATTTTGGTGTGTTGTTCTTGAATTTTGGATGATCATATGTTGTTAGATGTTAAAAGTTCATGTTCTAATTGTGTTCCTAGTATCATTAGCTTCATTTTGATGTATAGATTGATTTAAGAAACTTCATAAACGCGATTATTGATTTTGTGAACTTGGATTAGGGTTTGATAAGCTTTAGATGAACTTTTGATGCACCAAATGCTATGAAATATTGTAGATAAGAATTTTGTTGCAATGTGTGTATGATTACCTTCGAAACGGCATATCATACATGTAAATTGGTTGCCCGAATCATGAAATGCATATTTGGAACTTGAACTTTGATTATGGACGTTTAAATGCGGTTTTGGGATGTGTAAGTGTTGAATTGCTTGATGAAATGTGTCTAGGTGTTTTCCTCGTCAAATTACCTTTCCGGTGATATAAAATACATGTTCTAATTGTTTGCGGTTTGTAATTTGGGTTGGTTTGATTGTTGGTTCGTGCACTTAGAGTTGCAGCAGACAGGGTCTGGAAACAAACCAGGACGCCGTCCATAAAAGCAGGACGCCGTCCCAAACTTAAAAGAGGGACGCCGTCTAGCTCTCAGGGACGCCGTCCCAAACTTAAAAGAGGGACGCCGTCTAGCTCTCAGGGACGCCGTCCCAAACTTAAAAGAGGGACGCCGTCTATCTCGCAGGGACGCCGTCCCAACCTTAAAAGAAGGACGCCGTCTAGCTTCTCAGGACGTCGTCCCGTTTGCCTAAAACTGGCTGTTCGCTTTGGTCATTTGACATGAAAATGTATGCTATGCTACGGACCTCCGATTAACATGAAACTTGGCCAACATGCTCATATATGATTATATAACTTGGAAAAATTGTCGGATATCCAACCCGACCCCGTTGACTTTTCTGTTGACTTTGACCCGACCAAGTTGATTTTTAATCAAACTTAACCAAATAATTGTGCAATCGTTCTAACATATTTTTATACTTGTACCTTGCATGAAACATGACAACTTGACTCACATGCTACATTATTGAGTCGTAACGAGTCATAGGACTAATTGAACATCTTTGACCTATCGTGTTTACCGTTATTGATACGACCTATTTGTTTAGGTCAAGACTAGCATTGTTCTTTGCACACGTTTACTTGTTGAAGTACTTTACTACTCGTGCACTCAAGGTGAGATCATAGTCCCACTTTTACTCTTTTTGAACTTATATTGGGATGAGAAAACATAAACGATTCTTTTGAACTAAGTGAACACAAGAACGGGAAAACAAACATTCTACATACGAGTTTAGAACAAAAATCCTCAATTCGATTATCATTAGTTACACTTGCCGGGTGTAAGCGAGAACTTATGTTATATGGCCATATGGGTTTGACAGCCCTCATCCTTGACGGTTCGCTACCGTCTACGGGTGAAATATATTTTTGAGAATCAGTGTTTGTTCTAGCACTAAGTGATGGGGTATACAATGGAAGGAATGTTAAGCTTTGATAATTGGGTGCTCGTGAAACAAACTTTTGGAATGTATTACTATTATTTCATTGATGCAAATCTTGTGGTTCACTTGTACTTACTTACTTAAACCTATGATTTCACCAACGTTTTCGTTGACAGATTTCTATGTTTTTCTCAGGTCATGCACGATACATGATACATGCTTCCGCTCATTATTTGATACTTGCATTGGATGTCGAGTATACATGCATTTCATGGAGCGTCTTTTGACTTTACTTTAAACTGTGTCGCCTAGATTTCAATCGTACTTATAACGTTGTAACTTAACTTTTGGTTGAACAATTCTTGTAAACTTTGGAACAATCTTTATTTTGAAATGAAGGCGACATATTTTGGTCAAACGTTATCTTAAAGACTTATAATCAGGTAATGGGACCCACGTAGCCGACGCCGTCACTTGACGATTTGTCGGGGTCGCTACAGTTGGTATCAGAGCCTTGGTTGTAGGGATTTAGAGTTCATTTGTGTCCACCCCGAGTCATAGGGTACATAGGTGAACCTAGACTACAACCGGCATATAGACTGAAGTAGGAATTATTTGACAAATTGTGCATTTATACTCGAACTCTTCTATCATATCTAACTCGTATTCGATCTTGATCTTACGTTGATAAATTTTGTTGATGCGCCACCTTGACTTTATGAAGTAATGTTAAATGCACATGAGAATCAGGGTAATATAATTTCCGGGATTATATTACGGTGATTCACATGGACGTTCCGACATTATGACGTAAAGAATTTAAGGCGAGTCAAGGAAAAATTTTCTCTCTATCCTTATTCCATACTGTGGTTAGTATTGTTGAAAATACTAACCAACGATATTCTTGTGTCATGAAGGAACAATGGCTCACCAAGGTCAACACAACACTCCTCTCGAAACTCTTGAACAAGCTCTTCAACGAATGATAACCACCGCCGTGGGTACGGCCGTGGCCGATCACTTTTCTAACAACAACAATCATGGAGCCGGTAATTCAAGCGAAGGTTGCTCCTACAAGAACTTCATGAAGTACAACCCTCCCACTTTCGATGGAACCGGAGGACCGGTTACTCTCACCCGATGGTTTGAACAAATAGAGACCGTTTTTAACACAAGCGGCTGTCGAGACCAAGATAAGGTCAAGTTTTCCACCCTCACTTTCACCGGCATTGCTCTCTCGTGGTGGAACAAGTACGTACAATCAGTGGGTATCGATGAAGCCCTTACACTCTCTTGGGCCGAATTAAGAGAAAGAATGATCACCGAATACTTCCCGCGCGACGTGACTCGAAGGCTCGAGCAAGGGCTAAGGAATTTGAAAACGGTCGGGAATGACCTCGGAGCTTATAATCAACGGTTTACCGAACTAGTCTCAATGTGTCCGAATCTCATGGCTCCCGAATCACTAAGAGTCGAACTTTACATGGATGGCCTCCCTAAGGGCATTCAACACGGGGTAATGGCATCCCAACCCACTAACCTACAAGAAGCTTTAGCAAAGGCCCACCAAACTTTAGAAACGGTAACTGAAATGGAAGCACCGGCACCCATGATCGAGAACCAATCGAGCGGCAATAAAAGAACATGGGAAGCCTCTCAATCAAACAACCACAACAATAACAACAACCCCGCCAAGAAGCCTTTCGCCTCCAACGACAAGAAAGGCTATACCGGAAAACTACCTTTTTGTAACGAATGCCACAAGCATCACTTTGAAGGATGTGGCAGGTTTCGCCACCGGCGCCAAGGACCCGTCGCTCGAAAGATGCCCAACGCACACAGAACGGGTGCTTGCTTCGAATGTGGCCAACCGGGTCATTTTAGGAATGTGTGCCCAAATAAGAAAATCAACCCCAACGCACGCCATTGAACTTTCAACATCGACACCTAGGATGCCCGAGACGACGATGGACTAGTCACGGGTACGTTCCTTCACAACAAACCATATATTTCATACTTATTCGATTCGGTTACCGCTAGACGTATTACAACCGAGGCTTTGACTTGTACTCTTTACATTCCACCTTTTTCCCCTAGATACTACTTAGGCAATTTAAGCGACCAATGGATAAATATTGTGAGCCTATAAATTTTATTGGAGGATATACATTAAGAATTATGACTTGAAGCCTATAGAACTAGGGAGCTCGAAACCTATTTGTTAAGGAGAAATTTTTCCCCTACAATTATGTATAGAATATTGTGAACTAAGTAATTTTCGGTTGGAAACCGATACCCTCTTCCTCGTATCCACAATTGGGGGTTAAGGGAGACGAGTTTTCCGAACTCGCAACGTTAGTTGTAAATCTCTCTTAGTACCATTCGATTTATTTAGGACTCTGTCCGTATTCATGAACCTCCTAAACCACGTACGCAAACTTATCTAGACAAATCTGTTATCGTATTTATAGATGACATCTTAACTCATTCAAGTAAAGAAGGAAAACGAACAACATCACCATCTTAGTCTCGAACTTTTGAGAAAAGAGCAACTCTATACCAAATTCTCCGAGTGAGAATTTCTGTTAAACGAAGTCAAATTTTCTAGACCATGATGTTAATGGTCAAGGCATTACAATCAATCTCGAAATCAAGCCACACGTAATCATGAAACTCTCTCAACTCAGACTTGTATTCGTAAAATCCTAGATCTCGTCTATTTTTTACCGAAGATTCATTCCTGACTTTTCTCGTGTTACACGACTTTTAAACTCGTTAACTCACTAAGGAAAACTTTAAACCTCTTCATGTCTGAGCCTTGAATGTGATTCTTCACACCAACCTTCCTAGCTAAATGCGTATAGCACTAGATGGAACTCAAACATGGAAATATTTCTACTTGAACGCCGAAAGGCATACTCTCTCGTCTCAAAAATCAACATAACTAAAATTCGTTATTTTACACGAAGAATTCGAATACTAAATTGTGGATCCGATCAATCTTCTCGTCATCACGTACCACACTACATACCTCTGTTATTTCACCGTCACCGTCTGATATTACTGGAATTTAAGATAGCACACAATCTAACGATACTTCACTCTTCTTTGACTTAACGCCCTTGTGTTTCTGATAATCGGTCAACTATTATTCAACCCCGAACTATACAACTACGTGTACTACCTCGTTTCTCTTTCAGACTTCAACTATTGACAACTAGAGGCACGTTATGGCAACCTCGAGATGTAAACTCATCCTATTCTAAGTCCTCATTTCACTCCCATCTTTATCGCTCGCACTTCCGTTTAAGGGAACTCCTTGTAACATTTCTCCATGGATAGAGAAATTCCTCATATTACCTTAGTATTCGCCACGAGGGTGAATAGTCCTAACGAACATTTTTTTTTTCTTCGAACCCTAACTGACTTGTTCGAACATATCTTAAGAGATCCTATTCTAACACGGTGTACCATTGCCAATTACCTCGGATCAAAATACTCGTATCGCTTCTAGTTTTGCAAGAAACCTTGGAAACCCACTTGGACATACGTACCGCGTAGCTCCCACAACCGACGAACCGAGCAAACGTACGATTCAATCTTGGAAAGACATGTTACAGACTGGTATTGTCACCTTTAGTAGTTCCTTTTACGATGACAGCTATCACTCGTATATTAACGCAACACTTCCAAAACCCTATATGACCGCTAGTGTCATACCCCTGTTCATTTAACCAAAGCATGCGGCAAGCAAATCGCCGAATCTGAACTCCATCAAGAAACAACAATTGAGATCGTTCAAGTCCGAGGAGGGCTCGAGGCAACCCATTGTCGCCAGAAGAGTTATACCAAACTTAGATGAAAACCTCACAAATCCCAGTGTGTAATCGCGTGATATTGAGAAACCGCACCTTGGAAAGGTGAAATCCATTTTAGGAAATCGAGAAAGGCTATATCTGCAATATTGAACCTTTTGAAACCTTGGGGTGTATTGGAACCGCTTCCTACCGTTTAGAACTTCCGATGCAATTAAGTTTCCGTTTACCCTACATTTCGTGTAACAAACGTAGAAACGTGTCCTGCGGAACAGGAACGTGCAATCCTGCTGAATACATCAACTATCAATGACAAACTTCTCTTCATAGGAAAACCAGTTGAAACCGGGGATCGTAAAAACCGAACCTTAATGCAACGTAAAACCCTGACAAACCAAATTCATGAGAACACTCAAGGACGTACCTTCACTTATTCATAGCATTGACATCTCCAGTCTCGAGTGAGAGGCATCGATTATTACTTCTAACTAAATTTCGGGACGAAATTTCTTTTGAAGTGTGGATAATGTAACATCCCGCATTTTTCCGTTAAATTATTTTAACGCCCGTCTTTTTCTTTTTAAATAATACCCTTCGTATCTAGATTCGTATCCTTTGTTAAGTAACATTTTAAATATTCTCGTTATCGGAATTTAATATCTCCCGTACTCCCGTGAAATTTAAAATAATTCGTTCGGTTAATTCCCGCACCCGATTCATAGTTGAGGGACTAAACTTGACAAGGGATCAAACCCTTGACTAGGTCAAAGGGTCAAACCCCTTTCACCCATTCATTTCCACCTCCATCTCTCTCTCTTTCTCTCTAGCAAGAACACACACTCAAAAACTAAATCCATTCATTCATCATCTAAATCCGGATTAGGGAGCTAGCAACCAAATAAATTACATATTCGTGATCCTCTCTTCATCCTCTTCGTTTTGGTACCAACTTCATCTCATTTGGGTAACTTTCTAAAATCACTAGATTTTGTGTTCTTGATGTTTTTTTTTAACTTATAAAAGTGTTAATTAGTGTCTATGGCTCAAGTCTAACATAAATATATAATTTGTATGCTCGATCTCGTTGTTTTAGTGTAACTAGCATGAACTTGAATTTTGGTGTGTTGTTCTTGAATTTTGGATGATCATATGTTGTTAGATGTTAAAAGTTCATGTTCTAATTGTGTTCCTAGTATCATTAGCTTCATTTTGATGTATAGATTGATTTAAGAAACTTCATAAACGCGATTATTGATTTTGTGAACTTGGATTAGGGTTTGATAAGCTTTAGATGAACTTTTGATGCACCAAATGCTATGAAATATTGTAGATAAGAATTTTGTTGCAATGTGTGTATGATTACCTTCGAAACGGCATATCATACATGTAAATTGGTTGCCCGAATCATGAAATGCATATTTGGAACTTGAACTTTGATTATGGACGTTTAAATGCGGTTTTGGGATGTGTAAGTGTTGAATTGCTTGATGAAATGTGTCTAGGTGTTTTCCTCGTCAAATTACCTTTCCGGTGATATAAAATACATGTTCTAATTGTTTGCGGTTTGTAATTTGGGTTGGTTTGATTGTTGGTTCGTGCACTTAGAGTTGCAGCAGACAGGGTCTGGAAACAAACCAGGACGCCGTCCATAAAAGCAGGACGCCGTCCCAAACTTAAAAGAGGGACGCCGTCTAGCTCTCAGGGACGCCGTCCCAAACTTAAAAGAGGGACGCCGTCTAGCTCTCAGGGACGCCGTCCCAAACTTAAAAGAGGGACGCCGTCTATCTCGCAGGGACGCCGTCCCAACCTTAAAAGAAGGACGCCGTCTAGCTTCTCAGGACGTCGTCCCGTTTGCCTAAAACTGGCTGTTCGCTTTGGTCATTTGACATGAAAATGTATGCTATGCTACGGACCTCCGATTAACATGAAACTTGGCCAACATGCTCATATATGATTATATAACTTGGAAAAATTGTCGGATATCCAACCCGACCCCGTTGACTTTTCTGTTGACTTTGACCCGACCAAGTTGATTTTTAATCAAACTTAACCAAATAATTGTGCAATCGTTCTAACATATTTTTATACTTGTACCTTGCATGAAACATGACAACTTGACTCACATGCTACATTATTGAGTCGTAACGAGTCATAGGACTAATTGAACATCTTTGACCTATCGTGTTTACCGTTATTGATACGACCTATTTGTTTAGGTCAAGACTAGCATTGTTCTTTGCACACGTTTACTTGTTGAAGTACTTTACTACTCGTGCACTCAAGGTGAGATCATAGTCCCACTTTTACTCTTTTTGAACTTATATTGGGATGAGAAAACATAAACGATTCTTTTGAACTAAGTGAACACAAGAACGGGAAAACAAACATTCTACATACGAGTTTAGAACAAAAATCCTCAATTCGATTATCATTAGTTACACTTGCCGGGTGTAAGCGAGAACTTATGTTATATGGCCATATGGGTTTGACAGCCCTCATCCTTGACGGTTCGCTACCGTCTACGGGTGAAATATATTTTCGAGAATCAGTGTTTGTTCTAGCACTAAGTGATGGGGTATACAATGGAAGGAATGTTAAGCTTTGATAATTGGGTGCTCGTGAAACAAACTTTTGGAATGTATTACTATTATTTCATTGATGCAAATCTTGTGGTTCACTTGTACTTACTTACTTAAACCTATGATTTCACCAACGTTTTCGTTGACAGATTTCTATGTTTTTCTCAGGTCATGCACGATACATGATACATGCTTCCGCTCATTATTTGATACTTGCATTGGATGTCGAGTATACATGCATTTCATGGAGCGTCTTTTGACTTTACTTTAAACTGTGTCGCCTAGATTTCAATCGTACTTATAACGTTGTAACTTAACTTTTGGTTGAACAATTCTTGTAAACTTTGGAACAATCTTTATTTTGAAATGAAGGCGACATATTTTGGTCAAACGTTATCTTAAAGACTTATAATCAGGTAATGGGACCCACGTAGCCGACGCCGTCACTTGACGATTTGTCGGGGTCGCTACAATATATATATATATATATATACTATATAGTTATGAACATGCATGATCATAAATAAAGAATATATATATGTATGTATCACATAGGTGTATATTTATATATGTAACATATAATGATAAGTATACATAATAGTTGATTAATTAAATAATAATACTATTATTAGTATAACTTATACATCTAACTATATAGTAACACCATAAAGTACATTAAGTATATTATCACTTATATATATATAACTAATAAGTATCTTAATAAATTGGTTGTGTGTATACACCTAACGTGAAGGTTATAATTAAAGATAGCGTACAAAGACTGCAAACATCACCGCTACTTGTGGCCTAGGGTGATCCTTGTTGCCATTATGGGACACGCTTGTGGATCTCGAATTCCAAGACTTAGATTCTGGTCAAGAGTCCTGGCGCCCGGTAATAATAGATCATTCAAGTGACTTGCATGTTAGCAACGAAGTTTGGGCAAGATTGTACAACATCTTTGTTAAGAACTATAACCCGAACTTCTTAAACTAGAAGCTTACTATAAGTGAAAGCTTTCCAAATAGTAGGTTTCCAAAAATTGAAACTTTTGAGAAATAGAAACTTTTCTCGAAAACCGTCACTGCTAATATAGTTTGCTATATTAATAAACAAACTTTATGTCTATTAGACATTAACTAACTAAACATTATATCTCTAGGTGGAGATCTCCAATTACATACTCCGTTCATACTTCTTGCGTGGAATTTCTTGCTTTCTACTAAGGTGAACTTCATAGCCCTACTTTTAAAATTTCTTTATATACTTGTTTCAAACTTTGGGGTGAGACACATGCTTGCTTTCAAACTATTTTACGCTTAGACACAAGTACACAAAAACTTTATCTTGATTAGTTCAAACTGTGCTATGACATGCTTTGATTCATGCTAAATCTCTGCCATGATATCGTTAGTTGTTACGTATAAACGCAAACTTAGTTATTGTGAGTAGTCCTACTGAGAGCGACGTCTCTAACCATTTGACCGTTGGTCATTGGTTACATAATAATGAATTCAACGACACTGACAGTTCAAGGTGTCACAGGGTAACTTTGTTTAGTCTCGATATCATACACCTCAGCACTACTAACAAACTGATTAAACTTTATAACTAAATCTTGTGGTCTAAAATCAATTATAAACCTACGTTGTTCACTCAACCATTTGTGGTTGACACTTTAAGCATGTTTTGTCTCAGGTGAAGATTGCTAAAGCTTGTGTGCTATTTGGACTTTGCTGCTTTTGGAGTCCGCATTTTATTATTCCTATTATTGCATTAAAACACTTAAGTTTACATTTACATTGTTAAGGATTCATTTGTAATGACTTATACTTTCTGCTGCTTTAATACATTGGTTTGTAATTAAAACATCTCATTTAGAGTCGTTCTCGCTTCACACTTGTGTTATGATATTGGTTAGTCACGTATTACCCCCGGTCCCATTTAGGGGGTGTGACAGTCATGGTACTTAATGAATTTTTAGTAACTACATAACCAGTTGAAGATGATCATCAACAAATAGTTTATTATCGATTTGTTCGAGTTTGAACCGAGCATATCATCTTATTTGAATGGGAACTCGAGATGAGATCTTTTCAAAAAGGAGAGAATGACGCGATACAGAACATAGGAAACTTAATCCTCAAGAAATTGGATGTTTATTTTTAAACTTAGTCATTATTTCTAAATGTATTATTTTTCTTATTACATTTTATTTGATTTTAATTATGGTATTAATCTCTTAATATGTCTAGGGTTTGTTAAACCGTTTATGTAGGTGTGGAAAGAGTGTTTGTCTTTCGCATATCGTATCCTACATCAACATATAAGAACATTGAACTATTTGGGAGTCAATATAATTCTAGTTAATGTTGTATAATTCTTTAATTGGTTCCATACTCTTGATGATATCCTAAATGATGAACAGTGGCTTTAGAAAACTTATTATTAGATAAGATCGTGTAGATCACAAAGGGTGCATTTGATAAACCTGAATATTTAAGCACTAAATGATTCATAATCTGAATGATTCAAAGGTTCTTAATGAAGTTGGTTCCGGATGACAATAACCTACGGAGTATTCAATAATCATTTCAAATAAACAATGTGAAGGATGTGCAATTGTTCTATTAACCTTGAATAAAAAAATACGTTATAGCAGTTTAATAAGTGTTATTGATGTAATTTAAAATGATACTACATAAAGTTTCGATGCTTAATGATTAAGAGAGTATTTCAACTCTGAATAATTTTCCACATAATGTTAAATCATTCAGCATCATATGTCATTCAATGGTCAACAACAAGCACGCTGAATGTTGTAAGGTTCAACTCAACGTTGAATCATTTAATTAATAAGTAATCAAACGCACCTTAAATTAATATACCTTTGGTGAAGTCGATTGACTCCCATGATGCGACTATACATGTCATTAGCCAAAGGGCAAAAGCATAACCTATAAGACCTGAGAATACATGCATAAAAAGAGACGGTCAACATAATGTTGAAGAGTTCATAGGTTTTCGTATAACATGTAAAATAAATGGATCACGAGGTTTCACAATTTAAATTAGTTGGTAATCAGTCATAGAATAGTTTAAAACAGTAACACGAATCACAAGTTTTCAAGTTCATAGATAGCTTGAGAGTAACACGGATCACCAGTTCTCAAGTTCGTAAATGTCTTGACAGTAACAATAATCACAAAGTTTTCAATTTTATAAACAGTTTCATGGTTCAAAAGTTTCAAGTTCATAAATAGTTTGACCGTAACACGGAACACAAGCTTTCAAGTTCATAATAGTTTGACCGTAACATGGACCATATGATTTCAAGTTTATAAAAAGTTTCATGGACCATGAGATTTCATAGTTTTCAAAGAGTTTTGTGAACCATAAGATTTCACAGTTTACAATAGTTTACGTCTAAAGCTAGTTTTCAAACATATATCACGATAGTTCAAAAATAGTTTAATATATATTCCATATACAAAAGATCCCAATATTGAATTCAACCATTAGATACCACAGTATTCGTACCCGAAAATCTTGGTCACTCATAGTCCAAAAGTGACCCATAACAAAGTCTGAACTATCTAATAGCCTGAAGACTAGTCTGAATGTGGATGTCAATCCTAAATAAATCTATCCCGTTATTAGCGTTGAACATAATCTAGTAATTAACACTATTGGAATTGGGATTTCAAAAGATAACAAAAGTTACTCCATAGAATATAGTTTAGTTGCTCATTTCCACAATGTAAAACATAGATCAAACATGATTCTCATCCCAAAACATAAAACATTTAAAAGAGGGACTACGAATTTTTGTATAATAAACTTTGAATAACATAAAGCATATTAAAACAGTACACATGATCCTTGAGAAACATACAACATGTATTAAAACACTAGACATGTATTCTCACCCAAAAAATAGTTTTAAAACGAGTAAAAAGGGGGCTACGAAACTTCCAAATGAAATATGTGAAAAGCTAAATGTTTGCGTTTGTGATTTTGGTAAGCGGACTATCTTGAGATCAAGAACCTAGATTAATGATATAGGTTAGAGGATATATTCTACTAATCATAGTAATAAGTTAAGATGATAATTTGTTTATGAAAGTTTTACATGTCTGGTTCAGGTTTTCGATTTTATACAATACTTAGTTACAAGTTTTAATTTTAGAAATTTCGGATTAGACCTGCCAACTTCTACCGAATGTATCTCCTTAAATTATTATCCAATTTTGATGTTTTTATCACTCAAAGTTAGGTTTTTGTGTCCTATTTCCAACCATGTATGGTTGGTTTCAAGAATCAAAATAAAAGTTAGTAAAAATTGTGATTTCGTACAGGTGCACAAAATAGTCCGTTTTGACACAATATGCATACATGCATGCTTAAAAATAGATAAAAAAAAATCTTTATTTCTTTTAAGATATTGACTTAGGGTTTATGACACACAAATAAACACATGGTAAAAATGAATTATCTCCAGATTTTCTTTATCATAGTTTTTAAATGTGATGTTTTTGACAAATGTCAATAACAATCAAAATCTTAAGTCAACTTCCATGGATCATATCTCACTCGTTACTACATGGAATTTAGTGATTCAAGTTGATGAAGTCTCGTTATTATGTTTAATTTTTTAAACATATACATATATTTCCATATCTAACTTTATTGTAGACTTATACCTCAACCTTTAAATACGGTCATATTTGCTTAAATCCTGATATGTAGTCACCTAATAAAAATGAAAAATACCTTTTCGTTCCAGAAAATTATGAAATTTATATTGGAAGACCTATAAATACAAAAGAACATGTGGTAAAAAGATTGGATCCAGAAATAAAGTCTAACATGGTTTTCAAATCGTGTTTTCGAATCAGTTTTTATGGATTGTTTCGACTATATGTATGTTTAAAGTGTTTTAACATGTACAACCATTTTTAAGTTACCAAATCTTAACATTAATACTTATTTTATGTATTAAAATATATGTTAATAATTTTTACAGTCACAACTTGAGCGATTTGGAATAGCCATGGAACAATCCGTGTGTTAATACACTATGTTCAGGCATTTACTTTCATACAATTTTTGCAAGAGGGCAAGAAGAGTAGAAACTTAAACAAGAGTTTTAAGGAGAATTATACCTATGAATTTTGAAGATGAAGATGATGAACAATATGAATATGAATGAAGATGCTGAAGATGTTCATGGATTTGAGAGAAACTCGGGAGAAATTAGAAGTAAAGTGAAAAATGAAATGCAAGTGATGGTGGTGGTATCGTTTTGGAAGAGAAAAAGGGGGACAAAGTGTCGAGATTTAAATAAGCTATGTGCATGTGATTTTATGTGTATGCATATACATGAACTTGTTGGTTAAGTTTTATGTTTAATACATGTATAATACGCGTGTTTCAAGTATTATTGAATTATCTATTTATGCGTACGTATGTTATAAAATAAATGTACTATGTATTTACTAGTATGTACTCATTAATGTACATGGTGTATAATTTTGTATAATACTTGCACAACACACCTTAAATACATGTAATTAATTAATTAAAGTATAAGTATGTATTTAGTGTATTCTATAATTATGTATTAGTGTATGTATTTATTGTGTGATTGTGTATAAATCTTGTATTTTACATCAATATAATAATTAAATTAATTCTTTTTAAGTAACTAGGAGGGAATGCCCGTGCGTTGCACAACTTGTCTCAAATTTTAATATTTTGAAATTCGTGTTTCGAATGGTTAGAGTCATATCGGAAGTTGGTTGAAAACAAATTAACCTTGAAGTTAAAGTTGATGTTAGTCCAATTTTGCAAGTGGTTAAGTAAAATTGTGTGCATATGTTTTGTTTGCCACTTTGAAAATCTACACATTCGGTCATACGTACTAACCATGAAACTATATATAAACAAAAGTTTGCTAAATGTGGTTAAATGAGTTAACGAATGATGCCAAAATACATTATAAGACTTACATATTGTAGTACGATTTATAATATTAAAACAAATATTACTTTTACAGTTTACAATTAAAATTTTTAAGGTCTTTCCTTATGACTTCATATGTGACAATAAGTAGATACATAATAATTGGAGTACATAAAAAAACTCCAAATATAAACATGAACCGTTACATATTACTACACTACACAATATAAAATCCGTGAATAGAATAAAATTGGATATTCATAACATTGAATAACAATTGATATAAAATTAACAATTATTTATTAACTATTATAATAAAGATATATAACATCACCAAGAGTAGTAAAACTTATAAACTTTTCAATAACTGTTATCTTTTTCTTTTTCTTAATTTAACTTTTGTTTTAAACATTCATTCATAATAAGTAAAATTTATATGCCATAAATTATATGATTAGTTTCAATCTTTTCATTTTCCTTATCATAATTTTGTTACAAATTTAAAATTAAACTATGACATAAATAATAACAATAGTTTCAAACTTTTTATTTTTCATATTTACATTGATATATATGGTTGTGTATATATATATATAATATTAATTATAAAAATTAATAAAATAAACATGATCTATATATTTACATGGATAAAAAACATTACACATATAATAATCATACTTATATAAATTATAACTAAAATATAACAATAATAAAAATAATTATTATTAATCTTAATTGTAATCATATCCATAATTATGAATTATAGTCATAATAATATCATTGCATATATATATATATATATATATATATATATATATATATATATATATATATATATATATATATATATATATATATATATATATATATATATATATATATATATATATATATATATATATATATATATATAAATTAATTAAATAAATATTATCTATGTATTTACATGTATAAAAAAATTACACCTATAATAATCATATAGTTATATGAATTATAACTAAAATGTAATAATAATAAAAATAATAATCGTAATCATATTCGTAATTATAATTATGAATTATAATCATAATAGTAATCATAATCTTAATTATTAATCATATAAGTTATACAAATATACAATATAATATTCATAATATCATAATAGTAACATTAAAAATAGATCTTCGGACGAATCGATCCAACATAGAGTCAACCATGTTTCTTCTTGCCTTGTTCGCGGTTTATAATATTTTGAAATTGATGTTTCTTTGATACCTGCAAAAACAAACACACATATATTATGTTTAATAATATATATATATATATATATATATATATATATATATATATATATACGGATATATATCATTTCTTCTTCTTTCCATCTTAAAAAAAAACCGAGAATACAACATTAGTATTATGATGTGCTTTTTAGTATGATTGATATGAAAACTGTAATGGAGATGACATATTTATATGCTAAAAAAATAAGTTACGTTACTTAGAAGATGAAAAGTTTATATGTTTATTGATTATTAATTACTTAAAAATTTATTTATGTCGTTTTTATTTAATATGGTCTTTATTTTTTAATTTTTACTTTTTTACCATAATAATTTTAACCTTTTGTACTCTTATATTAAATTATATGGGTAAATTCTATTAAGTTAAATGTATTTAGTACACCATACTTATGATTATAGAACTCGATTACTATAGATATATAGATAGTAACAATAGTTTCAAACTTTTCATTTTTTATATTTAAATTTATAGCTATCGTTATATATATATATATATATATATATATATATATATATATATATATATATATATATATATATATATATATATATATATATATATATATATATATATATATATATATATATATATATATATATATATGTGGAAATTTATTAAATAAACATGATTTATATATTTACATGGATAAAAAACATTACACCTATAATATAATCATACTTATATAAATTATAACTAAAATGTAATAATAATAAAAAAGATAGTTATTATTATTATTAATCATAATCGTAATCATATTCATAATTATAATTATGAATAATTATTTATATAAATTATCTAAATAAACATTATCTATATATTTACATATATAAAAAATGTTACACCTATAATAATCATAGTTATGTGAATATATATATATATATATATATATATATATATATATATATATATATATATATATATATATATATATATATATATATATATGTGTGTGTGTGTGTGTGTGTGTGTGTGTGTGTGTGTGTGTGTGAGTGAGTGTGTGTGTGTGTGTGGAAATTTATTAAATAAACATGATTTATATATTTACATGGATAAAAAAACATTACACCTATAATATAATCATACTTATATAAATTATAACTAAAATGTAATAATAATAAAAAAGATAATTATTATTACTAATCATAATTGTAATCATATTCATAATTATAATTATGAATAATTATTTATATAAATTAACTAAATAAACAATATCTATATATTTACATATATAAGAAACGTTACACCTATAAAATCATAGTTATATGAATAATAACTAAAATGTAATAATAATAATAAAAATAATAATCGTAAACATATTCATAATTATAATTATGAATTATAACCATAATAATAATCATAATCATAATTATTAATCATATAAGTTACACAAATATACAATATCATAATCATAATATAATAATATCATAATATTAACATTAAAAAGAGAAGCTTCGTACAAATCGATCCAACATAGAGTCAACCACGTTTCTTCTTGCATTGTCCGCGGTTTACAATATTTTGAAATTGGAGTTTCTTCGATGCCTACAAAAACAAACAAACATATATTATATTTAGTTATAATATTAGTTGTATTCGGATATATATATATATATATATATATATATATATATATATATATATATATATATATATATATATATATATATATATATATATATATATATATATATATATATATATATATATATATATATATTGTAGTGAACCGAACTTTTCCATGTTTATATATATTAAATGAAATTAGTATATTTACATGATTAAATGTTTTCAACATGTTAAGCAATCAAACTTGTTAAGACTTGATTATTTGAAATGTGCTTCATATAGACAACTGACCACCCAAGTTGACCAGCGATTCACAAACGTTAAAAATTTGTAAAAACTACATGATGATATATATATGGATATATATATATATGGTTAACATGAGATTATGATAAGTAGGTATCTCACTAAGTATGTTAACAATGAGTGATATACATAAAAATGAGTTTATTGAATTAAAAAACTCGAAACGATATATATAACGATTATCGTTATAACAATGTCTTACTAAATACATATGAATCATATTAAGATATTGATACACTATGTTTAACATGATAAAATGATAATTAAGTATATCATTAAGTGTGTTAACAATGAACTACATATGTAAAACAAGACTACTAACTTAAGAATTTCGAAACGAGGCATATATGTAACGATTATCGTTGTAACAACATTTAACTGCATATATATCATACTAAGATATATTAATATATCATAATATCATGATAATGTAATAATTTAACATCTCTTTAGATATAATAAAAAATGGGTTAACAACATTTAACAAGATCGTTAACCTAAAGGTTTCAAAACAACATTTACATGTAACGACTAACGATGACTTAACGACTCAGTTAAAATGTATATTGATAGTTAAAGCTAAGGGGTATAAAATACTATTAAATTTTACAAGGAAATACTATTAAATACGATACAATTTTACACAAGATATTTATTTATTTAGAGAATTGATATACTTAAACCTTGCTACAACACTTATAGGCAGTGTACCTAATCGTACAGTAGTGTAGTTTTTAGTAAGTCCGGTTCGTTCCACATGGAATCTTTTTCACAAATCTTAACGCTATATTAGTTTAAATTTATAAAATTACAAATATATATATAAGTAATATTATTATTATAAAGGGGGGTTTTTACCGTTTAATGACCGGTTTGTCGATTTTAATAACTTTAGTTGCAGTTAAAACAAAATGTAAAATATTAAATAAATAAAAGACTTAATTTAAAGCGTAAAGTAAATAACGATAATGAAATTGCGAATAATAAAAGTGCGATAAAATAAACTTGCGATAATTAAAAAGTACGATAATTAAAAGTGCAATTAAATACAATAACAATAAATAAAAATGCGATAATTAGAAGTGCAATTAAATATAAAATAAAGGAAATTAAATATGAAATAAAAGAATTATGCTTATTTAAACTTCCGTAATCATGATGTTTGACGTGTTGATTTTAGTTTTATGCCCATGGGTTAATTGTCCTTTGTCCTGAATTATTTAATATGTCCGTCTGGTTTTTGTCCATAACAGTCCATCAGTCATAAATATAAAGTGCGAGTGTCCTCGTCAAATTATCCTTATACCCGAAGTCAAATATTCCAACTAATTGGGGACTTAAACTGTAACAAGGTTTTATTACTTTGTTTAATAATTACACCAGGATGTCGACTGAGTGTAACCCAAGGTTTTAATACTTTGTTATCAATTATGCCAAGTGTCCTTGTACATAATTTCACCCCTGTTTTAATAATTCTAGTGACTATTAATCCATTACCGTGTCCGGTTAAATGAACGATTATTCGTACATATAAATACCCTGCCCATCGTATCCGATCGAGTGTATATGGTTATTTATAGGGACGTTCAATTGTAAATCTTTATATTAAAATTAACAAACTATCATTTAGTTAAACAAATATAAAGCCCATTAATAGCCCATAGTCTAATTTCCACAAGTGTCGTTCTTTTGTCCAAACCCCAATTATGGTACAAAGCCCAATTACCCAATTTTAATATTTTTAGCCCAACATCATGATTACTTCGGATTAAATAAGCATAATAATAACTTAGCTACGAGACATTAATGTAAAAAGGTTGAACATAACTTACAATGATTAAATATAGCGTAGCGTTACACGGACAGAATTTCGACTTACACCCTTACAACATTCGCTAACACACCCTTATTATTATAAATTAAAATTAAAATTAAAATTAAAATATAAATATAAATATAAATATATACTACGTATGAATGAGGAGAAGAAAAAGATGTGTGTTTTTGCGTCCAAAACTCGCGAACTTTATAGGACAGGCCTGGAAAAAGGGCTCATGCGATCGCATGAGCTTTACCCTTCAAGGCCATGCGATCGTATGGCCAGCTGGGGAGACTCAAAAGTCTTTGTTTTTTTATGCCGACGATTTTTAAATATAATATAATATATATATTAATTTTAAGAATTAATTATATATTATATTATATTCATGTGCATAGTTGACTTGAAATTTTTAGTCCGTTGCGTCGAGCGTTGAGAGTTGACTCTGGTCCCGGTTCCGAATTTTCGAACGTCCTTGCGTACAATTTAATATCTTGTACTTTGCGTTTTGAATCTTGTACTCTTGTAATTTTGAGACGTTTCTTATCAATAATTGGAACCTCTTTGATTGTCTTTTGTACTTTTGAGCTTTTTGGTCGTTTGCGTCTTTAATTCGTCGAATCTGCCTTTTGTCTTCACCTTTTATTATTTAAACGAATATCACTTGTAAATAGGACAATTGCAACTAAAAGCTTGTCTTTCTTGAGGAATAATGCTATGAAATATATGTTCGTTTTTAGCATTATCAAATATTCCCACACTTGAGCGTTGCTTGTCCTCAAGCAATATAGTCTTGAAATACTAGAATCACTTCTTTATTCTTCACACTTTGTACATCAGTGATTTCTTTATGACGGTATAAACAATGGTAGTAACGATATGGTTTACAGTCCCACATGACTTATGAAAATTTAGATCCTTTAGGAAATTGGATCTTTATGAAAACATTTGATTTTTTTTTTTTTGAAAATTAAATCTAGCTTTTACCCTAGATAAGTTTTCCGGAATAACCCTTCACCGGTGTTTGCAAATTCTTTTTGTGGGTTTGGTGGGTTTTAGATTTGAAAATTTTAGCTCAAAACTTATGGTTTTGTGTCACCCACTTGCTAACCTTGTATTAGGAAAGCAACACATCCAGTATACTTGCTCCGTATATTCCCTTTCGGTAAACTACCGTCCGGTTGTAAAGGAAAGCGTTGAACAAGCAACTGTTAAGGCAATGTCCCCTGACATGCTTTTAATTATGGTCTATAACGTGTCGGACGCAATTACTATCCTTGGTAGGAGCAATAGTAAAGCTCACCCTTATGATTTTTCGGTCTGGCACAAGGTCCTGTCTTCGACCATGCTAAGCAACCACCGTTCTTACGGTTGACACCCGATTTGGTTCAGGTGACCTAATGGATTCCAGGTGAATTCTTAGGATTTTACGTTCAATGGTAATGAACGCATTGAAAATGGGTTTTCAGAAAACAAATCAGTTTGTAATTTTGATCAAAATATTTTCTCGTTCAAGCTCGAGTTTAGATATCATTGAATTCCATGAGTTTGTAATTCTCAATCTTTAAGGTCAATCTCTAGGATTGAGTAATATCAGTCTTAAAAGCTGATTTTTAATCTTTAAAGGAGATTATCCTTTCTGGGGATCTGATTCATTAGTCTTATCAAGCTAATTTGCACGGTGTCCTCCCCATTTTACAAGACAGATCCTCTCATGGTTAGGATAAGTCTGACCACTTGGCGACCCTGTTTGATGCTGAGGTCCGTGGATTTCCTGCTGATTTTAGAGATGACTTTTCTAGACTTTTCATCAACCTACAGCTGGTCTGGACGACAACTTCCTAAATCAAGAAGCGCGTGTCTTTTTCGAAAGACTTTACTTCCTTTTAACGATGGAATTGATTCATCGTGTAGATCCATCTCTTCTTTTCTTTCATCGGGTAAAACAGTTTAGTTTAGTCCAAAGCAAAAGTATCTTCAATTATTTGTTACAGAAATATGTGACATATGTTTAAGATAACTTGGTAATTTTTCCCACACTTGGCTTTTATTTTCCTTTTTATTGTCCTCTATTCCATTTTAAATGAATTCTAACATTTTGGTTTGTTTCTCAATTTATGTCCTTTCCGAGGTAACAATAATTTCGGTGTTAACACCTAGTTTTATCGTTCATAAATATGTATAAACATGATTTTGAATTCATTTAATTAAAAATTTTGAAAAATTTTACTAGAATTGGGTAGTCAGTATATAAGACTAGGGCTGTTCTTTATTATCAGAGAGCACTAGATTCTAATACAACTACTACTTTACTAGTATTTCTAATGGTAACCAAGTGTTTAAAGTAAAAAAATTTAAAAATCCGAAAGAATTTAACCCCTTCCCACACTTAAGATCTTGCAATGCCCTCATTTGCAAGAAATCAGTAACAATTTAAATTATTGAGGGTGATTAGCGTAGAAATGATTAAATTTTACCAAACTTTCCAAATATATTGGCGTTTGTTTGCTGAATGATAAATGGTGCATATCATTTGTTCATTCCGTCTGTTGTTACATCACATTTATTTGTCATCTTGTCGTCAAAATTAGTAGCTTTTGCTGAACTTAATGTCAGTCTTTGAAAATGCGTTGTTTTACCCTGTTTTGTACAATCTACAATATACATACATACAAATATAAACATGCATGGCAATTTGAAATGGGACTTAATATCCCACTTTCAAATCCTAAATGTGAAATATTAGTACACAATAATAATAAAAATGATAAAGATTACATAAGTATATTCAATAACATAAGTTTAAACATGAATAAGTAAAAAGATAAAAATATAAAAATCATATAAATAACCAAATGGAACTAAATCAGTCAGGATATGGGTTCCAGTTCATCTCGTCAGGTGGGTTCCATTGTTGGTGTTAGGTGTTTTGATAGGCTTGGTTATAGTCATACCGGTTAAAGGGTGGTCGGATATCGGGGCTGTGTGGCGGAAAATGAGCAGGTCGAGTAGGTACATAGTTATTTGGTACCTGATATGATAGCTGGCTCATGATTTGGTGCTGATGAACTAACCAGCTATCATGTTGGCGTCACCTATAATCCTCGTATACTCACTCGGAGTTCCACTGCTCATACATACTATGTCTGGCCGCGTTCGTCATTGCTTCCTCATCTATACGAACGTGGACGTCAAGAATAGCATCTCGAAAGACATCCCTAATGTCTTCCACCTCCTCCATTTACTCGTCTGAGCCTCTCTCTACCTGAGGATGAGATCCCTCATAGGGTACTGCCTGGTTACGTCTACTTTTCAATACCTTAGCACCCACATAAACTTTCAATCCTAAGGGCTCAACCTGTTCTCTACAAAGCTGTAATGGACCCCCTTGGTTCCTATCAACACCTAAATACTCTCCAATGAGAGTAACAAAAATACCTCCTCCTATTATACTCCCTTCCTGCATTCCCTCTACCATTTTAGATAAATAAAAAGCAACACAGTAAGGGATATTGACAAAGCTTCTAGGATCCCGAATACACTTTAGGTAGAATAAATCATGTAAGGTAATTTTTTCTTTATTGTGACCTCTCTGTGTAATCGAGTTAGCCAAAAATCTATGAATAATACGAAGCTCGGCTCTGTCAATATGTGTATAGGAGTGTCCTCCTGCTCGTGTAAAAACATCAAAATGTGACATACGCCTCCAAATGACGTCAGCGTCAAAGTTGCTATCTACCCTTTCACCATAATGAATCAAGTTTGTACAATCGGGTAGTAGCAACTCACCAGGAGTATATATCTGTAAAGCCCTGGCCATGTCCAGCATGGACATTCTGTACATCCTACTACCAAGGATAAACCTAAGAAATCTTCTATCATCTATTCTAACTATATTTGTATCAAGTGATACAGTACTCATCAACTCAACACACCATTCCTTATATACAGGCCTACGAATGGTGAAAAGACGTTCCCAATCTGTAAAAGAAGAACTACCATACCTTTGTACCAAAAGCTGTCTAACACGGTCAGCTAGATGGACCGTTTCCAAAGGGGCCCAATCGATTACCCTTGGCACCTCTACATTTTTTGTTACCAATTTGAATTTGTTCCTTTGATATGTCTCGTAATCTCTCCATCTCCTATCAAATCTCAGATTAGGATGCAGAGTGTGCTCAGGAATCATTGGGAATTCTACTGGCGGCCTCATTGGGAATACTATGAATTCATCAACAAACTGTACCAGATCATAATAAGGTATGTGCTGATCAGGTTGTTATTGTGGTTCTTGTTGTGGTTCTTGTTCGTGTTGCATTTCTGGTTCTGGTTCTGGTGCTGGTGCTGGTCGTCTAGATGATGATGCTCCTGAACCTCCAGTATCGGCTTTCTGCAAAACACATTAAACACAAAATTTGTGCATCCAAATATGCATTAGTGTTAGCAAAATAACAACTTAAAACAATTACTATAACATGTTAAATCAAAATTAAACTTATACACATTTTCACAATTTTTCACAATTTTTCACAATTCTACACTTTTCAAATAAGCATATATGAAAATGTATACAAAGTTCATAAGCATTTAACTCAAATAACATGTCAAAATAGTCATTACTAATAATTAAACAAGTCTCAAATGGCAAATATATCAAATCAATCAAGTTCATGAATTTTGGACTTAAAAAGTCCACTTTAATCTCCAAAAATCATGTTTAGGATCAATGTTTGGATCATTTAACTATCTAAACATGTTACACTACTCAATTTAGCAATAATTCATGACGAAAATCGGCCATAACCTGTTTATATCAAAAAGTCCCAAATTGCTCAAGAACACAAACCCTAGATTTCTAAAATTTTTGAAGTTTTTGGCTTCAAATCATGTTAAATAGCATCAATATAGGTTATACATGCATAAAATACTAACAATTTAACACTAATTACACTAGAAATTAACAAAATTGCATTAGGTAAAAAATTGGAATTATCACAAAAACTAGGAATTTATAGAGTTTAGGGGTGTAATTTTTACTATTTTGCTGAAGAATGAGAATCTAGGCATGATTAGAGCAAGAAAAATGATGAATTACGGTGGAAAAATGATGAAATTTGGTGAAGATTTGAGAGAGCTTCGTGTTTGTGTGTGTGTTGGTGTGAGGAAGACAGACTCGCTGTCTGTATGTATCAGGCCTGGAATTTGCCTCCATGCGATCGCATGGAGGGATAGGGTGATTCCCATGCGATCGCATGGGTACCCGGCTACAGTGTTTTGCCCTTTTTTTTTTTTTTTTTTTTACAAAACCTTATAACTTCTAAAACATATAATTAATAAAATTCTAAAATTTTTGTTTTCCTTTAGGAGCGAGGGCGTTTCGGATCGTTGTCCTAGTCTGTCCCTTGACAAAATTTTTAAAATTTGTCAAATCAAAGCGCGGTTTTAAAAGTAAAGATTTTTGGGGTTTTTAATGTTTTTGGCATACTTTAATTCAATAAGATTAAAAATAATGATAATAAAATTTCTCATCCCTCCCTCGGGTAAAGCAATTTCGGTTCAACGACCTAGTCTTCAACTCACGACGAATTTTAAAAATCATATTTTTAACTTAGCGAAATAAAGTAAATTTTTGTTTTTAAATTCACACAACTTAAATTTAAAATATGCATAAAATTAAAAATTCATATTTTTTAAAAAAAATTAAAAATTCACACCAAACTTATATTATATTTTTGTTTTTATACATACAAACTTAAAAATATCAATTGTTCAAATATTTACAATTTTAAATATATTAATTTAAAAAGTTTACAATATTAATTTAAGATTTATATATTAATTTTAAAAACATGGTAAAAATAAAATTAAAAATCTTTTTGGTCTTTTATCCCACTTTAATCAATCAAATATTATCACAAATATGTGCCCCTCTTTTCGGTAAAGTAATTTTGGTTTCATGACCTAACTTAACTCATGACAAATTTTTGAAATATTTTGGGTTGATTGATTAAAGATATTTATACCTTAAGAATAAACGTTAAATTTCGCAGTGATGTAATAAATTTTTGAATGATATCAATAATTTCGGTCTCCAAACCTAATTTTATTCAATACCAATTTAATACTTTATAGCGAACAAATTAGCGTTTATTATCAAAAGGTTAAAAATAAAAATAAAAAATAAAAACTGTACAGACTTACCTGTGAGATAGTATTCTTAGTTATATGATCTATCCTATTCATAAGATAGTCGGTTTAATTGGTTTTCCATAGCTACATAGGCGTAACCTCGAGCATTCAGTGTTTTTTCTTCTAAACATATGAACGGTCCGTCTATGCATAAAGTAACAAATTCAGTATTTGAATAGCTTTGATTATTTGAACATTTTCCTCCATGTGACCATTTTCCGCATTTGTGACATCTTTCAAGGTGTCGTGCTCTTCTTTTTACTGCGGATTTTGATTTTCCTTTACCAAATTGTAACTTATTATCTTCGCATCTGGATTCTTTTCTTACTCCGTCCAATCTTTCTCTGATTACTGATACTGTTTCACTCGGATGTGTGTCATTATTACGTTTAGTGATCAAAGCGTGTAGCATTAGACCATGGTTTAGTTCACAGAAAGTCTTCATTTCGTAAAAACCTAAAAAAGAAAAAAAAATTCAGAATGGGGGGAGAAGACTAGTTCTTTAGGGTCTGCTAGGGAAAGACCATTCGGGTTCCATTTTCGAGAACTACACAAAAACAGACAATCTAACTCTAACAAAAATACATATTATCCTTTAAAGACTTGATTCTCCCCACACTTAGTTAGCTGTGGTATCGAAATTGTGATTAACTTCGTTGTCGACTTCCATCGGATTATCTATGTAATGTTTAACTCTGTGACCATTAACTTTAAATTCAATTCCATTTGAATTTATTAATTCTATCGTTCCGTGTGGGAAAACTCTTTTGACTATGAATGGTCCAGACCATCTTGATTTCAATTTTCCAGAAAATAGCTTGAATCGTGAATTGAAAAGAAGAACTATGTCTCCTTCTTTAAATTCTTTTGAACTTCTGATTCTTTTATCATGCCATTTCTTCGTTCTTTCTTTATAGATTAACGAATTTTCGTATGCTTTATGTCTTAATTCTTCTAATTCGTTTAGTTGACTTAATCGTAGACTTCCAGCTTCATGTAAATCAAGATTACATGTCTTCAAAGCCCAAAATGCTTTGTGTTCAATTTCTACTGGAAGATGACATGCTTTTCTGTAGACGAGTTTAAAAGGTGTGGTTCCAATTGGAGTTTTGTAGGCTGTTCTAAAAGCCCAGAGTGCATCCTCCAATTTAATGGACCATTCCTTCGGATTTGATCCTACGGTTTTCTCTAGAATACGTTTTAAAGCTCGGTTGGTATTTTCAACTTGTCCACTTGTTTGTGGATGATATGCGGTGGAGATTTTATGAGTTACTCCATATCTTTTAAGAACTTTCTCAAGTTGATTATTACAGAAATGAGTACCCCGATCACTTATTAAAGCTTTCGGTGTTCCAAACCTTGCAAAAAGACGTTTTAAAAAGTTGACTACAACTCGTGCATCGTTAGTTGGGAGAGCTTGTGCTTCCTCCCATTTAGATACATAATCAATGGCTACGAGAATGTAGAGATTATTATGAGATTTTGGAAATGGACCCATAAAGTCAATACCCCAAAGGTCAAATACTTCGCATACTTGAATGACATTTTGTGGCATTTCATCACGTTGACTTATTTTTCCAGCCCTTTGACATGCATCACAGGATTTGCAAAGAAGGTGAGCGTCTTTGTAAATTGTAGGCCAATAGAATCCAGCATCATAAACTTTTCTTGCTGTTAGTTGAGGCCTATAATGCCCTCAGGTTGGTCCTGTGTGACAATGGTTTAAAATTTTACTAGCTTCATCTCCGAATACACATCGGCGTATTATTCCATCGGGACAACTTTTAAACAAATGTGGATCTTCCCATAAATAGTGTTTTATATCACTGAAGAATTTCTTTCGTTTTTGGTACGATAATCCTTTTTCAAGGAATCCACATACTAAGTAGTTTGCATAGTCTGCAAACCATGGAATTTCAGTATAATCTATCTTCAATAGATATTCATCAGGAAAGTTGTCTTGTATGGCCGATTCATTTAGAACTTCTAATTCGGGATTTTCAAGACGAGAAAGATGATCAGCGGCGAGATTTTCTGCTCCTCTTTTATCTCGGATTTCAATATCGAACTCTTGTAAGAGTAAGATCCAACAGATTAATCTTGGTTTGGCATCTTGTTTCGAAAATAGGTATCTAAGAGCAGAATGGTCGGTATAGACCACCGTTTTTGCTAGAACGAGATATGAACGAAATTTGTCAAAAGCAAAGACAATAGCAAGGAGTTCTTTTTCAGTAGTTGTGTAATTTGTTTGTGCTCCTTGTAACGTCTTACTAGCATAATATATAGGTTGAAATCGTTTTTCAATCATTTGTCCTAAAACGGCTCCCATTGCAAAATCACTTGCATCGCACATTAGTTCAAACGATAGATTCCAATTTGGTGTTATCATGATCGGCGCATTAGTAAGTTTCTCTTTAAGAATATTAAAAGATTTGATGCATTCAACTGAAAAGATGAATGGAGCATCCTTTTCTAGGAGTTTATTCATAGGAGTGGCAATTTTAGAAAAATCTTTTATGAAACGTTGGTAAAAACCGGCATGCCCTAGAAAACTCCTAACTCCTCTAACATTGGTGGGATGTGGAAGTTTAGCAATTACATCTACTTTAGCTCTATCCACTTCAATTCCTTCTTTTGAAATTTTATGTCCAATAACGATGCCTTCTTTAACCATGAAATGGCATTTCTCCCAATTAAGTACTAGATTTTATTGTTCGCATCTAATCAGCATTTGTTCAAGATTAGCTAGACATGATTCAAATGTATCACCGAAGACTGAAAAGTCATCCATGAAAACTTCCATGCATTCTTCTATCATGTCGTGAAAAATTGCCATCATGCACCTTTGAAAGGTTGCAGGGGCGTTGCAAAGTCTAAATGGCATGCGTTTGTAAGCAAAAGTACCATAAGGGCACGTGAATGTGGTTTTCTCTTGATCTTCGAGTGCTATTGGAATTTGAAAATATCCGGAAAATCCATCAAGAAAACAATAGTAACTATTTCCGGCTAATCTTTCCAGCATTTGATCAATAAAAGGTAAGGGAAAGTGATCTTTTCTGGTGGCGTCATTTAATTTTCTATAATCAATACATACACGCCATCCTGTTACAGTCCTAGTAGGAATAAGCTCATTTTTTTCATTTGTAATGACAGTCATGCCACCCTTCTTAGGCACGCATTGAACTGGGCTTACCCATAGACTATCAGAGATTGGATAAATTAAACCTGCATCTAGCAGTTTAATTATTTCTTTTTTAACAACATCTTGCATATTCGGATTTAGTCTTCGTTGGCGTTGCACATACGTTTTATGACCTTCTTCCATAAGGATTTTATGTGTGCAATACGAAGGACTTATTCCTTTTATATCATGAATCTTCCATGCAATAGCTGGTTTATGAGCTTTCAACACAGAAATGAGTTGTGATTTCTCATCTTCAGTAAGAGAAGACGATATTATTACAGGTAATTCAGATTTACCATGTAAATAAGCGTATTCCAAATGATTTGGAAGTGGCTTTAACTCTAATGTCGGTGGTTCTTCAATCGATGATTTATATCGATATCTGTCTTCTTCTTTTAGCATTTGAATTTCTTCTGTTGTTGGTTCATATCCATTAGCTATAAGTGTAGCTAACATTTCAGCTTCATCAATTTGTTCAGTTCCTTCTCCTAAAGAACATTCTCCTGTTCCTTGTAATTCTGGAAATTCCTCCAACAATTCTGCATGTGAATCTATAGTTTGAATATAATAGCATGTATCATCTGCAGATTGCGGTTGTTGCATTGCTCTATCAACTGAAAAGGTAACACTCTCGTCCTCTATACTTAGTGTCAGTTTCTTACCAAACACGTCTATCATTGCTTTAGCCGTGTTTAAGAATGGTCTTCCTAATATGAGAGGAACTTGAGAATCTTCTTCCATGTCCAGAACAACAAAATCTACTGGAAATACTAAAGTACCAACTTTAACTAGCATGTTCTCCATTATCCCTCTAGGATATTTTATTGATCTATCGGCTAGTTGTATACTTATTCTTGTTGGTTTCAATTCTCCAAGGTCTAGTTTAGTGTATAGTGAATACGGCATTAAATTTATACTAGCACCTAAGTCTGCCAATGCTTCTATTGAACTAAGACTACCCAGAAAACATGGAATTGTGAAACTTCCTGGATCAGATAATTTTTCTGGTATCTTATTCAACAGCACTGCTGAACAATTAGCATTCATAGTAACAGCCGAGAGTTCTTCCATTTTCTTTCTATTCGTGATCAGATCTTTCAAGAATTTAGCATATCTAGGCATTCCTGAAATCACATCAATGAAAGGAAGATTTACATTTATCTGTTTAAACATATCCAAGAATTTGGATTGCTCGGCTTCAAGTTTCTCTTTCTTCATTTTACTCGGGTAAGGAAGTGGTGGTTGGTATGGTTTAACATAAAGTTTAGCCTTAACTGTGTTATCTTCATTAACCTTTTCAACTACCGGTTCTTTTTCCTTATCTTGATCAGGTTGTGGTTCTTGTGGAGTAGGAATAGCTTCATCAGAAGTTACAGGTATTTCAGGTGGTTTAAGTGTTGTACCACTTCTTGTGGTAATGGCTTTAGATGTTTCATTCCGGGGGTTTGCATTTGTATCACTAGGTAAACTTCCCGGTTTTCTTTCACCTGTTAACCTTGCTAGGTTACTTACTTCTTGTTCCAAGTTTTGAATAGAAGCTTGTTGATTTCTAAATGCTTGAGCATTTTGTTCATTAGTTTGTTTTTGAGATGTGAAAAACTGCGTTTGAGTTTCAACTAGCTTTGTCATCATATCTTCTAAATTCGGCTTTTTATCATCGGGTTGTGGTTGTTTGTTTTGAAAATTAGGTCTTTGCTGGTTGTAAGTATTGTTAGATACTTGTTGATTGCTAGGACATTGTTGGTTGTTGTATGGAATATTTCGGTTATAATTCTGATTTTGATTGTAAATCGGTCTTGGCGGTTGATAATTATTCTGATAATTATTTCCAGGCCTTTGGTTTATGTATGAAATATTCTCTCTTTATTCCATTGTTAATTCAATACTGAGACAATCTTTTGTCAAATGTGGTCCTCCACACTGCTCACAACTAATTCGTATTGAGTGGATATCTTTAGTCATCTTTTCCATTCATCTCTCCACAGCATCTATCTTTGCGGAAATGGAATCTAAGTCATGGCTAGAATCGGCTCTAGCTGCTTTAGATGATCTAACGATATCTTTTTCTTGGTGCCACTCATGTGAGTGGGAAGCAGTGTTATCAATAATTTTGTAAGCATCAGTTTAGGTTCTCTTCATAATGGAACCACCAGCTGCTATATCTATGTCTTTTCTTGTAGTGATGTCGCATCCTTGGTAGAATATTTGTACTATTTGACAGGTGTCTAAACCATGTTGCGGACATCCTCTTAATAACTTTCCAAATCTTGTCCACGCCTCATATAGAGTTTCATTCGGTTTCTGTGTGAACGTAACAATTTCTCCTTGAAGTCTTACGGCTTTAGATGCCGGAAAGAATTGTTTAAGAAATTTTCAACTAAAACGTCCCATGTATCGATCGCCCCTTCAGGTAACGATTCCAACCAATCTTTGGCTTCTCCCTTTAAAGTCCAGGGAAATAACATGAGATATATCTGTTCATCCTCCACTTCTCGGATTTTAAATAGAGTGCAAATCCTATTAAAGGTACGAAGATGTTCATTTGGATCTTCCTTCGGCGCACCACTAAATTGGCATTGATTAGTCACCATGTGTAGAATTTGTCCTTTGATTTCATAATCTGGCGCATTAATGTCTGGATGAGTAATTGCGTGACCTTGGCCAGTGCGTTTAGCTCTCATTCGGTCTTCCATACTTAAAGGTTCCAGATTCTCCATAATTGAATTTGTTGAATCGAAATCACTAGTGGATTCTGATTTAATGGTTCGTTCCTCAACAATCTCTGTTTGAATGATTGGTGGTTCCAGAGGAAAATTTAATGGTTCAGGATCTATGAATCGTCCCTGAATATTCTCCAGATTCTCAATTGTGAGGTCGGGTTCAAAAAATGGATTATCGGAAATTTGAATTGGAGTACTTGGTCGACTGGATGACGATTCTAAAGAAAAATCAACGGCGGTAATATTTGCTAGATGTCTTGATCGAGTTACAGGTGGTGAACGTACAAAAGGTGGTGAACGTCTTGCTCGATGCATTCACTGAATATCCTATTAGTTTTTAAAAGGAAAGAAAAATTATATAAGTTATCCAATTAATAGACTTTTCTGATTTTGCCCACATTTCGAATAGCCAAAAGATGCAGCAGAGGGGCAAGATTCGTTTGGTCTCAATATAATTGAGTACTATTTGGCTCCAATAACCCGGTCCACGTACAAATCCAACTATTACTACGAACCAGAAAATTTTGATGTCTATCAATTTAACCACTTAAAATAAATTTTCGTAATTTTAAGAAGTATAGATAAGAAGTAGAAAAAATTCTAAGTCCTAAAAACTAGAATGACGAGAAATAAGAAAGAAAAAGAGCGCGTCGAAAAAGGTCGAAAAAGAAAAGATCGAAAAAATAAGAAAGAAAAAGAGTGACTTATAAAACTTAAAAATACTTGACTAACCCAACCTTATTACTATCACTAACTTAAAATTATAATCGCAAATTGAGATTACTAATTGGAATGATAATTGATACATAGGTAAAAGGCGTCTAAAAATATTAAAGCTTACAAGTAAAACTGTATCCCAAATGGCAATATCTTAAAAAGGAACTAAAACTTAAAAAGGCGTCGCAAAATTCTAAAGCACCTATATCTTAGTCTAAAGAAAAAGCACTTAAGAGATTTTACGGCAAAGCCTAAAAAGCTAGAAATAAAAATAACTATGGCAAAAACTATGAATTAAAACTAAATACGAGTGAAAAATACAAATATTACGCTAAAACAATTAAAAAAAATAAAATATAAAAATATACTAAAAGTTGTAAAAAGTACAATTTTTATAAAAATATTATTTTTATATTATTTATTTTATAAAACTATTAATTTTAAAATTTAATTAAACTAAATATATAAATTAAATCTAAAAACTAATAACTAATTAAATAATAAAACCTAATTAGGGTTTATTAAATAATAATAATAATACCCGTAATTAATGCAGTTTTAGGGTTGCAGTTGGCGTGTCAGACACTCTCATGCGATCGCATGAGTTTATGCCTTCGGGCTCATGCGATCGCATGAGCTGAGGTTTTGGGACAGGTTACGGGCTGCTACAGTAGCAGGCCCGAGTGTTTTTATTTTTTTTTATTTTTTTTTGCTGTTTTGAATTTTCTGTTTTATATATTTATGTAATATATTTATATAAATTAAATAAAACTTATATTTTTATAAAATAAAGATAAAGAAACTTTTATAGAACTTAAATATTTAACAAACTCTTAAAAATATTTATATTTTTGTTTTCTTTTTATATTTTCGAATATTTAAAACGTATTTTTACAAAAGCGTATTTTAATAAAAGTAAACTAAAAATAAATTTTTTTCTTTCTTTTTAGCGTTGCGCTTCCGGCTTTTAAGCAAGAAAGTTCCCCGGCAGCGGCGCCAAAAATACTTGATAGTTAAAGCTAAGGGGTATAAAATACTATTAAATTTTATAAGGAAATACTATTAAATACGATACAATTTTACACAAGATATTTATTTATTTAGAGAATGGATATACTTAAACCTTGCTACAACACTTATAGGAAGTGTACCTAATCGTACAGTAGTGTAGTTTTTAGTAAGTCCGGTTCGTTCCACAGGGAATCTTTTTCACAAAGCTTAACGCTATATTAGTTTAAATTTATAAAAATACAAATATATATATATATATATATATATATATATAAGTAATATTATTATTATAAAGGGGGGTTTTTACCGTTTAATGACCGGTTTGTCGATTTTAAAAATTTTAGTTGCAGTTAAAACAAAATGTAAAATATTAAATAAATAAAAGACTTAATTTAAAGCGTAAAGTAAATAACAATAATGAAATTTCGAATAATAAAAGTGCGATAAAATAAACTTGCGATAATTAAAAAGTACGATAATTAAAAGTGCAATTAAATACAATAACAATAAATAAAAATGCGATAATTAGAAGTGCAATTAAATATAAAATAAAGGAAATTAAATATGAAATAAAAGAATTATGCTTATTTAAACTTCCGTAATCATGATGTTTGACGTGTTGATTTTAGTTTTATGCCCATGGGTTAATTGTCCTTTGTCCTGGATTATTTAATATGTCCGTCTGGTTTTTGTCCATAACAGTCCATCAGTCATAAATATAAAGTGCGAGTGTCCTCGTCAAATTATCCTTATACCCGAAGTCAAATATTCCAACTAATTGGGGACTTAAACTGTAACAAGGTTTTATTACTTTGTTTAATAATTACACCAGGATGTCGACTGAGTGTAACCCAAGGTTTTAATACTTTGTTATCAATTATACCAAGTGTCCTTGTACATAATTTCACCCCTGTTTTAATAATTCTGGTGACTATTAATCCATTCCCGTGTCCGGTTAAATGAACGATTATTCGTACAAATAAATACCCTGCCCATCGTATCCGATCGAGTGTATATGGTTATTTATAGGGACGTTCAATTGTAAATCTTTATATTAAAATTAACAAACTATCATTTAGTTAAACAAATATAAAGCCCATTAATAGCCCATAGTCTAATTTCCACAAGTGTCGTTCTTTTGTCCAAATCCCAATTATGGTACAAAGCCCAATTACCCAATTTTAATATTTTTAGCCCAACATCATGATTACTTCGGATTAAATAAGCATAATAATAACTTAGCTACGAGACATTAATGTAAAAAGGTTGAACATAACTTACAATGATTAAAAATAGCGTAGCGTTACACGGACAGAATTTCGACTTACACCCTTACAACATTCGCTAACACACCCTTATTATTATAAATTAAAATTAAAATTAAAATTAAAATATAAATATAAATATATACTACGTATGAATGAGGAGAAGAAAAAGATTTGTGTTTTTACATCCAAAACTCGCGAACTTTATAGGACAGGCCTGGAAAAAGGGCTCATGCGATCGCATGAGCTTTACCCTTCAAGGCCATGCGATCGCATGGCCAGCTGGGGATACTCAAAAGTCTTTGTTTTTTTTATGCCGACGGTTTTTAAATATAATATAATATATATATTAATTTTAAGAATTAATTATATATTATATTATATTCATGTGCATAGTTGACTTGTAATTTTTAGTCCGTTGCGTCGAGCGTTGAGAGTTGACTCTGGTCCCGGTTCCGGATTTTTGAACGTCCTTGCGTACAATTTAATATCTTGTACTTTGCGTTTTGAATCTTGTACTCTTGTAATTTTGAGACGTTTCTTATCAATAATTGGAACCTCTTTGATTGTCTTTTGTACTTTTGAGCTTTTTGGTCATTTGCATCTTTAATTCGTCGAATCTGCCTTTTGTCTTCACCTTTTATTATTTAAACGAATATCACTTGTAAATAGGACAATTGCAACTAAAAGCTTGTCTTTCTTGAGGAATAATGCTATGAAATATATGTTCGTTTTTAGCATTATCATATATACATGTAGTGTTTCAATATGTATTCATACACTTTTGAAAGACTTCAAGACACTTATCAAAATACTTCTACTTAACAAAAATGCTTACAATTACATCCTCGTTCAGTTTCATCAATAATACTACTCGTATGCACCCGTATTTGTACTCGTACAATACATAGCTTTTAGATGTATGTACTATTTGTATATACACTCCAATGATCAGCTCTTAGCAGTCCATGTAAGTCACCTAACACATGTGGGAACCATCATTTGGCAACTAGCATGAAATATCTCATAAAATTACAAAAATATTAGTAATCATTCATGACTTATTTACATGTAAACAAAATTACACATCCTTTATATCTAATCCATATACCAATGACCAAAAACACCTACAAACACTTTCATTCTTCAATTTTCTTCATCTAAGTGATCTCTCTCAAGTTCTATCTTCAAGTTCTGAGTGTTCTTCATAAATTCTACAAGTTCTAGTTTCATAAAATCAAGAATACTTCCAAGTTTACTAGCTCACTTCCAATCTTGTAAAGTGATCATCCAACTTCAAGAAATTCTTGTTGTTTATAGTAAGATATCATTCTAAATCAAGGTAATACTCATATACAAACTTTAATTCAATTCCTATAACTATAACTATCTTAATTCGAGTGATAATCTTACTTGAACTTGTTTTCGTGTCATGATTCTGCTTCAAGAACTTTCAAGCCATCCAAGATCCTTTGAAGCTAGATCATTTCTTGTCACTTCTAGTAGGTTTACCTACTAAACTTTAGGTAGTAATGATGTTCATAACATCATTCGATTC